>NC_045427.1:475856164-476126164 GCF_902635505.1 Sarcophilus harrisii | reverse complement strand
ATTAAGGAGCTAAGGAGAGTCCAGTTTAAGCAAAGGTATAATCTAAGCCTTCCCAAATCTTTGTGTCTTTTTGGACTCACCCACCAGACTGCTTCCCATGTCCTTCATCCCGACCTTTTTCAAATCTTCTTTCTGCAAGGCCCAGTTCAGATGTAATCTCTTCCATGAAGCCTTCCCTGATAACTCCCAGCTGAAAATGTTCTTTTCCTCCACAAATTTTTCCTGAATATGTTGTAGAGATCTCTTCCTTGCCCCAATTACATTCCCTTGTATGGGAACATATTTGTCTATGCACATGTCATATTTTCCCTATTTGACTATATCCTCTTTGAGATCAGGGGCTGTGTTCTTTTGTATTTATTTTGCTAGCACTGAGCAAAAGGTCCTGAACCTAGTGGGTGCTTCACAAATACTTACTGAATAGAACTAATTTTCATCATTCCATGCAAAGCCAATCTGTGATGCCCAATAGAATTTGGTTTTGCTCCTAGCTCACAAACATCCCATCCCACAAGACATCTATTGTACTTCTCCCACCCTCAGATTTCTGATTTAATAATAGACTTCTTGCTAAATCTGGGTTTCTCTAGGGCACAAGGAAGCCATGCCAGGGAGCAGAGAGGAGTCAGCCCCATTGGCTTCTGGCACAGCTAACAATGACTGGGCTCCTAAAAACACTTCCTCTAGACCTAAATCTCAGTCATTTGCCCTTCCTGCCATAAGGAGCTTGATTTAGCCTTTTTTCTTGGTGAAAAAAGCTCTAAAGATCTCTCCCATTTTACTATTACCAAGAATGATGAACTTCAGGACCTTGGAGAGGGCAGATTAGTCTGATTGTTGTGATAGGGTGGAGACTCCTTTGTCCCCTGAAAGGCTTCAGGACCTAAGGAGAGTCTACACCTAAAAGTAGGTGATCTTGTTGTCTTTTCAGCAGAACCCCCTCCTCTCCTTGCCCTTCCTGGAAAAGGAGGGAAGAAGGAAACACAGATTGGAATGTGCTGAACAGGCTCGTGGAGGATTATGGGTTATAGTGATGTTGTCTCAGGGACTGGGAGGAGATCACTCAACTGCGGAGACTAGAGGGGCGGGGGCAGCAGCGTTGTGGGTGAGTCCAAGAAACTGACGTCTGATCTACTCTTATACAAACACAAACACACCCCTCACTGTTCCTGAAGGGAGTTCATCCACACCCACAGTCATTCAAACCAGACACCGACACTGAATCTGCAAACCCTTAAAATAAGCCCCACTTACACTCTCCTCAACAAATCTACTCTCTCTGCCTGGAAGAGGACATCTTCCTCCTACTTTCCTTCATTACCAGTAATTTTAAGACCCCAGTACTCCCAAGCAGCAGGGTTGTGTAATGGTTAAGGGAAGCCTTAGAATCAGGAAGATTTTGATTTGAATCCTGCCTCAGATACTGTGTGACTCTGAGCAAGTCACTTAACCTCACTGAACACTGGTCTCCTCAACCATAAAATAGGGATAATTCAGGGTTGCTGCAAGCATAAGCAATAATATCCATAAAGTGCCTTGAAAATCTTAATGCACTGTACAAATGAGAACAGGATGATGTAGCGGATAAGGCACTGATCCTATCTTAGCCATTTATTGTGAAATGGATGAAAAGAGAAAAAAATATTGGATAACGAGGAGCAGGGGGAAGAAAAAAAGAAAAGAAGGAGAGAAAAGGGAAAGAGGAGGAGGAGCAAGGAGAAAGAGGCAAAGGAGGAGGAAAAAGATTTGCAAAAACAATTCTAACGCTTTCTCCCATCAAGAATAGTAGATCCTCCAAGCAATTCCAATAAACTTTGGATAGAAAATGCCATCTGCTTCCAGAAAAAAGAACTATGGAGACTGAATGTAAATCAACATATGTTATGTTCACTTCATTTTTCTGGGTTTTTTCCCTCTCTCCTGTGGTT
Source organism: Sarcophilus harrisii (assembly GCF_902635505.1). Classification (NCBI taxonomy): domain Eukaryota; kingdom Metazoa; phylum Chordata; class Mammalia; order Dasyuromorphia; family Dasyuridae; genus Sarcophilus; species Sarcophilus harrisii. The sequence continues at coordinate 476,124,236 of NC_045427.1, read as the reverse complement.
TTTTCCCTTTTGTTCCAATTTTTCTACCTCAACAAGATTCATAAAGAAATGTGTATTTAATTTAAAAAAAAAAATAGTAGATCCTCCATACTTAGATCCTAATTTCACAATCTCTGAAGTATAAATGGCACTAAAAAAGAATGAAAATGGGAAAATTAGATTGAATCAAGGATTTATAGCAATGGGTTAGAGAAGATAAAATTGTAAGAGTATTGAGGAAGTTTTTTATTTAGTCTCACACCTCTGGTTAAAGCAAAAACCTGGGGTCAAGAATTTATAGGAAAGTAGTGTTTGGGAAGCTGATACAAACAAAAATGTTATTACTATGTAGTACAGTAAATAGGCAAAAAAAAAGCATATATATTCCACAATATATGGCAGTATAATAGAAATCTACTGCATGGATACGAGAAAGTTACCCAGGACAAGAGGGAAGGAAACAAACTCAAAGTTAAGATTCATATGATGAAATTATATTCCCTAAAAATGAACTTGGTTGAGAACAGGTCATTTGGTGCCAGATATAAAAGGGGGCATTCTTAATGAGCCCAGATGTAGTAGAGAAGTTCTCAGAGTCACTTTTTGATACCAGGCTTGGGTAGGGAGAGTTTCTTTATTGGAATCAGGAACTGGAAAAGGTTGTAGATTAAGTAAGGCATCAGGAGAAGGATGACTTACAAACTTCTGCTCTCCATCAAGAATTATGTCCAATCAGAAGCTGAGAGTATTAAGTGCCTGACATAAGGTAGCATAAGTCAGAGCAGTGGGGACAATGAAACCTTATCTGTCTTTGCCTATATGCTTTATGGACACTAGAACTACTTAGACTCTATATTGGAATTATGTGACTCCATATTGGAGGTCTATCATTATAATATTAAGCAACATAAATATTATAATTATCACAGGGAACTAGGTACAAAGTATATAAAAGAGGGGGAAAGACCAGAGATATAGAAAAAGACTCAAACTTTAATGATATAAAAAAATTAAAGGAATATCAGTAACTAATGACCTATATTAATTCTCCCATTTATACAAAATATGCATGAGAGTCATCACTATACAAACTGAAGGCATTCTCAATAAAGATACTGATGGAGCAAATACTGAAAATGGTCATTACATCCAACAATAGACCATATCTTTAGTATCTCACAACTAACTGAAAGATATCAAGAACAAAATATTCCATTAAGTTCATTATGTATTAATTACACAAAAGCACTTGACCTTACAGAATAAAATGATGCCTCCTAGGCTCTTTTACGTCAAAGAAGTCTCCCCTTTATGTCAAAGTCATGCAGTATTTCTTAAAAGATGTAACAATAGAAACGACTCTACATAATGATCCTCTGAAAATAAATAGTGGAGGAATAAATTGGGAAGATAAATCCTCGCTAAAAGAATACTGAATCCAGAATAAAGTTTAGGAGCAGGAAGGAACCTGTGGATTGTGAAGTCCTCCTATTTGTAGATGATATGTCATTGATAGTGTCAAGCCCTAAGACAATGCAGAGACTCCTGGAAAAGATATATATATAGTTTTCTATGGCAGGGGTTCTTAATTTTTTTGTGCCATGGACCCCTTCTGCAGTCTGCTATAAGCCTCTGGATCCCTTCTCAAATATGTTTTTAAATGCACAAAATAAAATCAAAGGATTACTGAGAAAACCCATTGTGTTGAAATACAGTTATCAAAACTTTTAAAAACCAATTTCATGGACACTTGGTAAAGAACATTGGCTTTATGGATGTCCATCAGTTGGAGAATGGCTGAATAAATTGTGGTATATGAAAATTATGGAATATTACTGTTCTGTAAGAAATGACCAACAGGATGATTTCAGAAAGGCCTGGAGAGACTTACACGAACTGATGCTAAGTGAAATGAGCAGGACCAGGAGATCATTATATACTTCAACAACAATACTAGATGATGACCAGTCCTGATGGATCAGGCCATCCTCAGCAACGAGATCAACCAAATCATTTCTAATGGAGCAGTAATGAACTGCTAGCTATACCCAGAAAAAGAACTCTGGGAGATGACTAAAAACCATTACATTGAATTCCCAGTCCCTATATTTATGCACACCTGCATCTTTGATTTCCTTCACAAGCTAATTGTACAATAATTCAGAGTCTGATTCTTTTTATACAGCAAAATAATGTTTTGGTCATGTATACTTATTGTGTATCTAAGTTATATTTTAATATATTTAACATCTACTGGTCATCCTGCCATTTAGGGGAGGGGGTGGGGGGGGGTAAGAGGTGAAAAATTGGAACAAGAGGTTTGGCAATTGTTAATGCTGTAAAGTTACCCATGTATATATCCTGTAAATTAAAGGCTATTAAATTAAAAAATAAATAAATAAATAAATAAAGAACATTGGCTTTAAGGAATTTGATATGTCCATCCACACAGGAAAGGTCAAATGAATGAACAATGTTCCACCATCCATGCATCTGAACAGACACCCCATACAGCTTGTCCATCTATATAGAGATGAAATCACAAATTCAGGCCCCTTATCCTTCTCAAAAAAGAATGTGAAACCACAAACAAAATGAACAACAGACGTTCTTTTGGGGGCTTATAAAGAGACAATACATCTGGCCAGTGAGCTGGACACAGAGTTGAAAAGAAAGAGAATAGCAGGGTACATTGCTTTCAGGAAATTGCAAACTGCTTTTACTAATCCCAAACTTCCCAAAACAGCAAAGACAAATCTTTTCAATACCAACACTTTACCGGTGTTGCTATATGGAAGCCAGACTTGGAAATGCCCCCCTACCTCTAAAGCTGATCATCAAACAAAGGAAATTATCCAAAGGAGAGTTATTGAGAAATCAGGGGAATTCAACCTTGTTACAGGATCTGAAAATGTATGGAAGAGAGGAGGCTTAGTGGAGACCATGGCAACGGGGTTATCACAGGGAAGAGAAATGAGGTTTGTTTTGAGTACCTGCAGAGCGGAAAGGCAGAAGCAATTACCGGAGGAGGTGGGAAAGGGAGTTACAAGGAAGCATATTTTGATTCAATATAAGGAAGAATTTCTTAATAATAAGAGCTGTTCAAAAATGGAATGGGTCTTGTGAGATAAAAATTTCCCCATCACTGAAGGTGTTTAAGCAAAGAGTAGACAACCAGATATTGGAGATGTAATAGTGCCGATTAATGCATGGCAAGAAGGCTGAACTAGAAGTCTTCTCAGATCCCTTCTGGTTCTAAGAAAGAGTCTATGATTCACCCCCATCCCCACCTCAGACCTGGCCTTCTGTCTGGACCTGGGCCAGAGGCTTGGGTAATTATTGCCTATTAACTTGACTGCCTGCCTCTGACTCACTTCCAGTAAGATAGTTCTGCAGATACTTGTAGCAGAGAGAGGCCCAAGATAGGGCCTAGATGCTGAGGGACCTGGGGAGGAGACAAACAATACATTCTACCAGAGACCAGGGGCAGGTGAAGAGGACTGCGGGCTCTGGACTCTACTCCCAGCGCTGACACCTTTGCCATGTAATCTTGGGCACTGCACTTAGAAGCTTGGAAAACTTAGGAATCATCAAACCCAACCTCTTCCTTTCACAGAGTAAGAAACTGAGGTCCAGAGAGGGAAACTGTTTTCCTCAGAACATGAGTCAGTGAGTGGCTAGCCCCTATGAGAGCCCCATCCCCGACTTCAAAATTCAGCTTGTTTTACATCACGCTCCTTCTTCAGGCTTCTACTTCCACATATGTGAAATGGGAATAATAATCCCTGCCCACTTAATGGGGAAAGGTGATAAGGAATAAAGGAAATCATAAGATCTAAGTATGGAGGATCTACTATTCTTTTTTTTTTTTTTAATTAAATACACATTTCTTTACGAATCTTGTTGGGGTAGAAAAATTGGAACAAAAGGGAAAAAACCACAGGAGAGAGGGAAAAAACCCAGAGAGAAAAAGGAAATCATTAAAGGACTTTGGAAACTTAAAGGCCTAAAGTGGGGGGTTTGAAAATGCGTTTGCTAAAGTTGCAGACATTGTTCTCCCAGACCCGGACGGGCCAGAGAAATCCAGCTCTGCTACCGAGGTAGAGGACAAAGCCGAGGAGAGATCAGCCCAGCTCAGAAGCTGTGGTTTGCCTTTCTTTGTATCCCAAGAACTTGGCATAGTGTGTGGCACACAGTAGGAGTTCAATAAGTGCTCACTGACTAATTGGAGAACCCATTCCTCCTGAGGCAGCTCCTCTCAGTTCAGGCTTTGACCCGAAGCTTTTCATATGCTCGGCACAGACCTGCCTCTGTATAAGCCCCCAAAAGAAAGCCTGCTGCCCATTTTGTCTCTGGTTCCACACTCTTTTTTGAGAAGGGGAAGTGCCCTGGATTTGTGATTCCATCTCTACATAGAGCTTCATGGTGAGGGATGCATGGGAGACATCCGGGGTCTTACTCTGCAGTTACAGGCAAAGGCTGCCCTGGAAGCAGAACATAAGGAGGTATATGGAGGTGTCTGACCATGAGGAGAGCCCAGAGGTCATGGCGCATACAGCCTGGAAGCATGGCTCAGGGACAGGAATGCTGGAACTACAGTCAGTAAGACCTAGGCTCAGATCTCCGTGCAGCGTTATCTACACTAAGCTTTGGGGGACTTCCTATGTAAGATCAACATCTATACAATCACGGCTGGGATTCTTAACCTGGAATCCATGAACTTGATTTCGATGGGTAGGTAGATGACTACATATAGATCTAGACAGATATGCCCATGTGTATTGGGTATGTATATGCTTATATGGACATATGCATATGTATTTCTATATGATTGGCTTCTTTTGCAATATTTTATTTTACACATTTACAAACATTATTCCAGCTATAACACACTGCCAAACAGATCTATGACATAAAAAGCTGGGAATTCCTATCTTGGAGAATTCTCTATGGCATTAAAAAAGTGATTTGCCCAGGGTCACACAGCAAATATAGATAATAGGTAAAATTTGAATCTAGTTCTTCCTGGCATGAAAGGCAACTCTTTAACCACTGGGCCACACTACTATTGGGCATAAAGAAAGCAATTAATGGATGTTGATTAAGTGATGAGTTAATTCTTCCAAGTTCATTCCTCTGGGATCATACAGATCAAGTCTAGTTCCTCTTCCATATTTACTCTCCTCCATTCACCCAAGCTTCTTTTCTCCAAATAAAAATTCCCCCTATCACAATGGAGGTATCATGGCACCATGAAAAGAGCCAGGTTCTGGAGTCAAAGGATTGGAGTTCAGATCCTACCTTTGACCCTTACTACCTGTGCAGCCTTGGGCAAATCCCTGAGTCTTCATTTGGTCATCTGTGAAATAAAAAGATTGAGCAAGATGGCCTCTGAGTCCCTTTTAGGTCCAGGATCCTGTGGCTGTTCCAAGGGATCCTTGGGTCCCAGGATTGGCACATGGTGGCTTGATGGTGATTAGATAATAATAATAATAACCACCAGGGATATAAATGAGACATAGCCTGAGACTTGAATGAGCTCCTAATGAACTGGATAGTAATTGATGAAGGGGAGCAGGGAAGAATCAGACTCACAAATTACAACATGAGGTAGGATGTGGTAAGTGTTTTTGGAGGGTTAGAGAAATAGAATATTGTGGCAGGTAGAGGAGAGGATCAAAAGAGGGAGGGATCATCTCCACCTGGGAGAGAGCAGGAAAGGCTTTCTGGAGGACATGGCCTTAGAGCAGGTCTTAAGGGATGAGTAGGATGTCAACAGGTATGTCAGCTTTGGGCATGGAGGAGGAGGGGAGAGAAGGGGGCTTTCCCAATGGAGGGAGCGCACATAAGGGGAAGCACAGAGGAGGGGAAATAGTACATGCTCTCCTAGTTCTTCCCTCCGGGATCCAGCACACAGGAGCTGTGACTGCCAGATCATCATGTGTCTGGTAAGGAAGAAAGGGGAATAAAGTTAGATAAGCAAATTGGGATCAGACCGCGGAGGCCTAAAAGGGACCAGAGTGAGGGTTTGCACTTTATTCTATGAGTAATTGTACTTTATTTAGCACAGTTCCTGGCATGTGGTAGGTACTAGTTGATGTAGTAAATGTCAGTGAACCGACTCAAGGGTAGCCCTTTACTCTTTGTCTCTGTGTCCGTCTGTTTCTCTCATTCTTGGTGTGTGTGTGTGTGTGTGTGTGTGTGTGTGTGTGTGTTTGGGATTTTGGGAGCCTGGTCCAGAACAGATGGAAGGCCACAGACTGGAAGTCAGGAGAAAAGCAGGTGCTCAGTCACTCTCCTTCCTGCTGCCTCCCATCCCTACCCCTGTAATCTAGCCCTTGGTGCTCCCCAACCCTGCCCTCAGCCACCTAAACTAAGTGAGGGGCACACTGGCCCAGAGGCAGAAGGATGGCAGAGGGTAGGAGCCGGGCCACTTGAGCGCCAGGGTAAGTCTATAGACTACTGTAAGTGCCCTACAATTAACCTTCCTCGGGCCAATTACCCTTCAGAAGTGATTCATAGACAGAGAAGCTGGAGATTGTTTCATGGCCCCGGGACCGGGCAAAATGCCTGGAAATTGGAGTTTGCCGAAGGCAGAATTGCTAATGGGGATGGCTTTAGGGGACATTGATATTTAGTTACATAAAATTATAGAACTCTGAAACTGGAAAAAAAAAAAAGAAATGAGAGTTGGTCAGAGATGGGAGGAACCTTGGAAGATAGAACATACTGTCAGACTTGGAAGGATGTTGGAACATACAACATAAACCACTAGAGCAAGAGGAAATCTCAAAGCATAGAACATAGACTGTCAAAAATAAAGGGAATTTTAGAACATAGACTGCCATGAAATGCCAGAGAAACTGAGGCAAGGCAGAGATTGGTTTTTAATCTTTTGGTTGTGGAGAGTTTACAATGATGAGAATGGGTTTGGGATGTATACAATAGTGAGAGTAACAGGATGCACAAGATGATGGGAATGGGTCTGGGAGGACCTTCCAGAGTCAGTATTTTTGGGGAACAATAACTGACCTTCTCTGTAGAAGCACCTCACAGGTGAGATGCCCAAGTAAGCAGAAGAACAGAAATAGGCAAGGTCACTCAATGGTCATGCTTGTCATTTTGATTTAGTGTGTGAGGCTAAGTTTAGGTTCTCATGAAAAACTTACTTTTTGGTTCAGCATAAAACACAGACTGTCAGACCCAGAAAGGATGTTAGAACATACAACATAAACTGCTACAGCTAAAAGAGACCACAAAACATAGAACACAAACCTCTATAACTAAAAGGAAGGGACCTAAGAATGCAAATTGGATACCAGGTCAATAAGGCATTATTGAGCTCCTACTGTGAAGAAAAAAAAGAAGAGAGAAATGGGGTCCCCCGCCCTCAAGGAATTCACAGTCCAGCTAGAAGAACCAGAATGGAGCCTGACAATCTTGCGCAAGAAAAGAGCCCAAAAGAGGTATCCATTCCTAGAGAAAGAACTGATTGTGTCTGAATACAGATTAAAGCATTTTTTTTACTTTATTTTTCTTGAAGGGTTTTTTTTTTTTGAGGAATGGGGAGGGGAGATCTATGTTTTCTTTTGCAACATGACTTATGGAAATGTTTTGCATAACTTCACATGTGCCTACTTAAAGGGGGATGGGGTGGAGAGGAAGGAAGAGAATCTGGAACTCAATTTGTTTTAAAAACAAATATAAAAATTATTTTACATGTAATTGGGGAAAATAAAAATATTAAATATCAAAAAGAGTAAGATACATAATTAATATGACATTATTTCAAATAATTTCAAATACCAGACATGGGCCACATTCCTCACATCAGACTCTGCTTAAGAAAAAAAAATGTTGATAAACACTGAAAAAAAAAAGATTCTTAATATATTACATTAGCTTTATACAAGGTAGATTTGGTAAAAACTGCTGTGTCACTGTCATTGTCATCATCATTGGATTTGGTAGGGATATTAGAACACATGATAGAAACTCCTAGAGTCAAAAGGGACCTTAGAACATAGGACAGAGACTGTGAGACAATGACAACAGCAAAGGCTTTATACAAAACAGATTTGGGGAAAACCTACAGTGGTATAGACCAAGATGGTGGGAGTTATAAGAGAGCCCAAGGCCATCCTCCTAAATGAGGGTCTCATGGAACATGGCTCAGGAAGGCAACATGCAAGCAAGGAGCTAGCTCTGAGACTGGGATAGTTACACCCAGACCTCTCTCATTCTCCTTGTTCATACTGACGCCCTGAACCAATCTAGGCTCACCCAACCCTCTGGGAGTCCAATTGAGACCCTTTCTTCTGATAATGGTGGCCCTTCGTGTCTATGATAACCAAAGTTCTCCTGGATATGAGTGTTGTGATAATGGGAGCAGGAGTAGAAAGGGGTTACACAGTGTGGGACTTGTCTCATTCTCAGCATTCCCCCTACCCCACCCAGGAGTCAGGAGCTCAGAGGATGAAAAGACCACAGGGGTTTGGGGGCCAAGAGAAAACTTGAAGAAGAAATGAGACTTGAAAGATAATGATAATAATAACAAAAATGCCCATAGCAAATTCACGTTTCTATAACACCTTATGGTTTATAAAGCTATTTGAATAAAACTCATGTGGGCCTAGTGCTGGTAGAGAGGTGTGAGAAATGAGGTGGGAATCCCCTCTGATTGACACACAGGTCCAACATGAAAGAATTCAAGAACCTGAAAAATCTGAATGGCAAAAGGGATTTTTATTGGCACTGAGAAGCCAGCTTTGCTAGGAAGACAGATTCCTCAGTGGTGAGGTCTTGTCAGAGAAATAACAAACGTTATCACTGAGAAGAGGGTATCTTCACAGCGGGCAGGAGTCCTGGCAGGCAGCTGTGCCAAGAAGAGAGCTTCATTGGCAAAGCATAATCCTGCTTCGGACTTCTGCAAAGATTTAGAGTTCAGAATTGTCTTTTATTGGCAGTCTGGGGCTAGGACTTCCACTGAATGAGATTCCTTCAATGTTGTCAATGCCCCCAGGCCTAGATTTCCAATTGAAAAGAGATCACTTATTTTGGAATTTCATTTCTTTCCTCTCCTCCCTATTCTTTCCTCCCCTGCATCTGGAACCCCCAGCAATCAAAATAACAGAAGTGGACTGGCAACAAGAGAAAAACACTCATGCTCACCATACTGAAGAGTACCCAGGCTCAGAGATGGTGGTGAGGAGGGGCCAAAGATTCACTCTCAGCCTGAGGTTCAGCAGGGCCTTGGAGAGTGAGGAGACTCTGATATTCACCGTGGAAACAGGTATTCTCTCCCCACCTTCTTCCTTCACATACTGCAGGTCTTCTTGAAGGTGCCTTTGACTTCACTGCTACACTTTTTCTCTGGTACAATCACAAAGTAATGGAACCATGGAACGTTTTGTCCCAATATCACAGAATTTTATACAGCATCCTAGAACTTTAGAACATACAATACTGAACTCAAACGTAACCTTTGGCAATCTCCTTAAAGGAGACCCCTCAGAAAACTACCTAGATTGAAACTCTCCATAGGTTAAGCTTTTAGTTCCTGAGTGCTCAGTGATGTTTTAATTTTTACTAGCTAGCCAAAAGACACTTTAATTCAAAACAAAAGGTGTTAAACTGAATAGCATGGAAAATGAAGTAACAACAACATACTCAAGCAAGTTCAGATGAGGTACATTCTCCTACAGGTTACCATACCAACAAAGGGAAAAGCTAGAAATGAAGATTTGTGACCAAGGAGTATATATGGAGAGAACACATGGCACTTATAGAGAGAGAACATATGTGGCTAGGGATTTCATTCAAGAGAATGATGATAATGAAACAACATACCAAAACCTATGGGATGTAGCTAAAGCAGTTCTCAGGGGAAATTTTATATCTCTAAATGATTACATGAATAAAATAGAGAAAGAAGAGATCAGTGAATTGAACATGCAACTAAAAAAACTAGAAAAAGAACAAATCAAACCCTCCCCAATTATATGCCAAATTAGAAATTCTGAAATTCAAAAGAGATTAATAAAATTGAAACTAAGAAAACTATTGAACTAATTAATAAAACTAAGAGTTAGTTTTATGAAAAAACAACAAAATAGATAAACCTTTAGTTAATTTGATTAGAAAAAGGAAAGAAAAAAAAAAAAAAAACAAATTACCAGAATCAAAAATGAAAAGGGTGAACTTAACCACCAATGAAAAAGAAATTAAAACAATAATTAGTAGCTATTTTGCCCAATTGTATGCCAGCAAGTCTGACAATCTAATCAAAATGAATGAATTTTTACAAAAATATAAATTGCCTAGGTTAACAAGAGGAAATAAATTACTTAAATACTCCAACTTTAGAAAAAAAATTGAACAAACCATCAATGAACTCCCTAAGAAAAAATCTCCATGGTCAGATGGATTAACAAGTAAATTCTACCAAACATTTAAAGAACCATTAATTTCAGGCCAGCTAGGTGGCGAAGTAGATAGAGCCCCAGCCCTGAAGTCAGGAGGACCTGAGTTCAAATCTGTTCTTAGACACTGAACACTTCCTAGCTGTGTGACCCTGGGCAAGTCACTTAGCCCCAATTGTCTCAGGAAAAAAAAAAATTTCAATACTATGTAAACTATTCAAAAGAACAGGTAAAGAAGAAGTCCTGTCAAATTCCTTCTATGACACATAGTACTGATTGATACCTAAACCAGGAAGAGCCAAAACAGAAAATTATAGACCAATCTTCCTAATAAATATTGATGCAAAAATTTTAAATAAAATATAAGCAAAAAGATTACAAAAATGTATCAGCAGGGTAATACACTATGAACAAGGGGATTTATAGCAGGGATGTAGGGCTGGTTCAATATCAGGAAAACTATTACCATAATCAACCGTATCATTTGTGGCCAGGGACATTCAATATTACCTTGATCAATGTCCTCTCTACAAATACCATTTTACTACTCTACTAGATATCATATCTCTGCTCTTTGCTGGGTTTATCCCCTCTTCTGAATGTCTCATTATTTCCACTGTTATGAATCCAGGGTTCCCAAAATACTCCCCAATTGGTATGCAAAAGAAGTTGAACAAGAACAAAAGTTAAGCAAAGAGACAAAGCCATTGATTTCTTCCATCAACATCCCAACCCTTGATCAATAAATCTGCCTTTATTCTGTATGGTGTAATGGAAAGAGCATGGACTCTAGAGTCAGAGAAACCAGATTCAAATTCTGGTTGACTCTATCTGTGTAAACTTGAGCAAGTCATTTATTTCCCTCTTTCCTTTCATATAAAATTAGAGAGTTAAGCTGATGTCCTTTAGAATTCCTTATAACACTCTATAATTCTATTATCTTCCAGCCATTTAAAAAACAATAACAACACTTTTGCTTATATTTTGGATATCACAAAACTTCATCGTCTCCATGTCCTTAAAATGTAGAATATTAAAATGCCCAAATCTTGAATCAGGATCCAAGAAGATATAACTCAGAATTATACAATATGAGAGAATTTTAGGATCCTAGAATTCCACGGCCCCATAAGATGTGGTAAACTCAGCTATAAGCTAAAGCTGTCAACGAAATTTAAGGATCACAAGAAGCAATTTTGTTGTCACTGCTGCCGTTGGGGTTTTTTTTCTTTTTAGCTATATTGTAGAAAAGATCAAGAAGTAATAACTGAAGATAGGGCAAAAGCAAAACTGTGCCTTTCTTATTTTTCTTTTGTATTTTCTGTCAAGAAGAATGATCTTTGGAGTAGAAAGGACAGAAGAAAAAAACAGCTAATAGGGAGTGGATGCCCAAGATTAGTCAGGTGATAACAGCGATAGCCCCAAGCTGCCCTTGATGAGTTTAAGTAACTTTGGCCCAGATGATGTTCATCCTGGAAGACTAAAAGAAGTGGCAGATGGGATTTTTGAGCCATTTTCAGTGATCTCTGAAAAGTCTTTAAAAGTAGGAGAGGTGCTCCAGAATTGGAGAAGGGCTTGTCAAGGATTGTCAAGCAAGGGAAGAGAAGGAAGCTTGTAAACTAAAAGGCCCATGAACTTGACCTCAGTTCATGAAAAAATTCAGAGCCAGATTGTTAAAGGGCTGAGTCGGGGAATAACTAGAGAAGAAAACAGTGACCATCACAAAAAATCATTTTGAGTTTCTAAAAAACAGATCACACCAGACTTAATTCTTTTGACTTGAGTTATTAAACCAGGAGAGCAGGGTAATGCTAGATTCTTGCTAGATTTCAGCAAAGCATTTTGACAAAATTTCTCATGCGGTTCTTGTAGGGAATGGAAAAATATAAACTAGATTATAGTACAGTTAGGTGGATTTGGAACCAATAAAACTATCAAACCAAAGTGTTTATTAATAGTTCAATGTCAACTCAGAAGAAGTTTCCAGTGGAATGCCTAAGCAATTTGTGCTTGATTTACCATTTTTATCAGTGACTTGGATGAAGGCATAGATGCAAGGCTTTTTTGAGGTTCAAACGAGCTGATGATTATAGTACAATGTACAAACCTTAGAGCACTTTATAAATGCCAGTTGCTGTCATCACCACCACCCGAAGTAGCAGCAGCAATTATTATCACCCTACCGTCTCCAGGCCTCCAATCTAGTGATGACTTCATTCCCTGAGCCTTCAACTGCACTTCTGCTGAACCCAAGCAATTGTTATAAAGCAATGCAAGACTGTGCTGGCAAATACTTAACAAGGGAGAAGAAGTTCTAAAGTCTGAACACCCATTTTTAAGTTTAACCACATTCTTAACACTTTATGAAATCTAGACAATCAACAAAACAATAAACTAAGGCTTGATATGTAGTAATTTCTGAGGTTAAAAGCTACACTGAAAATTTAACCAGCTACTCTCAGAGAAGCCCATTAGAGGAACCTCTCTAGCACACTCCTAAAGAAATATCAGATAAAACTTGCATAACTGAAAAGATAGCTGATATATTAAAAAATAGTATTCTTGATAGGCTAGAACTTGGTTCTGAATCTAATGAGATGAAATTTTAATAGGGATAAATTTTATCTCGCACTTGAATTCAAAAATCCAATTTCATATATATGTGGTAAGCAATAAGCAGAAATTTTTCTGAAAAATACTTGGGGGTGGTAAGGGTGGGAGTGGGTTTTAGTGGGATACCACCCTTAAAGAGTCAACAAAGAGTTAATATTCATATAGCCTTTTATAGCTTACAAGGTACTTATATGGTGTTTCATTTGATCCTCAGAGAGGTAGAAACTATTATTGTCCCATTTTTCAGAAAACAAAACTGAGGCTGAGAAAGGTATAGGATTGCCCAGGGTCACACAGCAAGGATGAAGAGAAATTTGAACTGGAGTCCTCAAGTGCAAGTGCAATGTGTCCCCTCTGCGCCACCTAGTGGCTTCTCGAGTACATGATTATGACAATTGAGAAAGCTGATTGCCACCTTGGCTGACTCGGGAGCGGATGTCCAGGCCCAGGGAGATGCTAGTCCCGCTGCTCCACCCAGCGCATTTGGGGCCTTGTGTTCTGTGGCGGGTGGGCTCTTTCGGAAGGATACCAATAAAATGGACAGGAAAGCGATTGGTAGTTGTGTGAATGGAGCACTGAGCCTGGGGTCACTGAGTTCTAATCCAGCTTCAGACACTTAATGTGTGACCGCGAGCAGATCGCTCAAGCTCTGTCTGTCTTAGCTCTCCCTCCTACAACAGGGATCATAAAAACGCCCCTCCCCATACTCAGGGTGGGTTCAAGGATCAAATGACATCATATTTGTCAAGTTCTTAGCATAGTTGGGCTGGAACACAGTAGGCACTTAATAAATGCTGGTTCTTTTCCCTTCCACCTTAGTATCCATACTAGTGTCCAAAGGAGAGCAAGGAGGATGGCGAAGAACCTTCGTTTCATATGCAAGAAAATCGACTAAAGTAGTTACAGATTTTTAGCCTAAAGAAGTAAAGACATAAGGGAACACATTAGCTATCTTTCAGTATCTGAAGGCCATCAGACAGAAGGAGGAGATTTGTTCTTTTTCTTCTTGGTCCCAAACTGGGAAAAATAATGAAAGATACAAGAAGCAAATTAAAGCTCAACATAAGGGAAAACTTCCTAATATGTAGAACTATTCAAAATTGTAATGGGAAGAGAATAGGCATTAATATAGCACCCCCTATGGAAAGCCTTGGGGTTCCCTTTCATGTAAAGTCTAAAATGTTGGGCAGCCCACGTGGGCATGTTCTTGTTCAGGTGTGGATCGGATCAGAGGCCCCTGAGGTCTCAGCTATGTGATCTTGGGATTCTGATTTCATAAATCCTAGAATCTCAAACCTGGAAGGATTAGCACTTCTCACTCTTTTGGCTAAAATTATAGCCTACCCATCACCCCTAGTATTAGTACTATTGACCACGCAGAAAAAATTTGCTCCCTTTTCTCCCATTGTAATCCTTCATTGCTTGAAGAAAGCTATCACGTTCCTGCTATGTTTTCTGTCTGTCTCTCTGTCTCCATCTCAGTTTCTATCTCCTCTGACTGCCTCTGTCTGTCTTTCCCTGTCTTTCTCTCTGTCTCTCTCTCCTTTCTCTCTGTCTCTTTCTCCTTTCTCTCTCTCTCTCTCTCTCTCTCTCTCTCTCTCTCTCTCTCTCTCTCTCTCTTTCACACTAAACATCCCCAGTTTACAAAAGATTCTCATTTCCACTTTTCTCCCCCATATACTCCTACATCCACATCTTCTGGATATGATCAGCTTGATCATCTAAAATCTGATTTCCAGATGGGATCTGACCAGTACAAAACCATCAGACAAAGCCTTCTCTGTCCTGCTCCCTGTCAGTGCATGTTGCCTAAGCTTGCATAATTGTTTCTCCTCCCCCTCTCCCTCACTACCCTCACTAACTCCCATCCCCAGAATAGAAGCTCCTTGAGAATAGAAACAGTTCTGCCTTTATCTTAGTTGCCCCCTCACACCTACCTCCATCTCTTGTGCATAGGAAGGGCTGAACAAATGTTTGTTCAATTGAATTGTCTGCTCCTCCCAGGGCACTGACTCCAAAGGCTCTCTCTAGCTGAAACATTCTGGACTTCCAATAAAGGAGTATTACGAGCATAGCTCTAGAATTCTAGTTTTCTGATTTAAACCTTTCATATTCTAGGAATGGCAGAAGTTGAGGCTCAGAGAAAATAAGTGATTTGCCCAGAGTCACCAGTAAATGGCAAAGAGTCTTTTCATTATACCTTTCTGTCTCAAGAACAATTTGGATACAGATGTGGAGTCTGGAGCTGGATGAGGAAACTTCCTCCAACCCTGAGGATTCTAGAATTCTGCTATGGCCCTGGGATTTATCGTGAACCTCTGAAGTTAATCTCTGCACAATGTTTCCTACCTAAACTGTTGTTTAGTTGTTTTTCAGTCATGTCCAACCCTTCATGTTTTCTTGGCAGAGATGATAGAGTGGTCTGCCATTTCCTTCTCCAGTACCTTTTACAGATGAGGAAACTGAGGCAGAGTTAAGTGACTTATGCAGGGTCATACAGCTGGTAACAGGAGGAAGTCGGGTTTTCCAGATTCCAGGTGTGACACTAGCTGCCCCTCTACCTAAACATAAGAAAGCATTTCTCTCCTGAAGAGAGAATTCTCTTCAACTTTCAGCACCAAATTCATAGTCATTTATCTTTTTAGGACCCCAGGCCTCTGAAGCCCTCCAAACTAAATGTATATTTGAAGCATCTGAATCCAAGCACAAGGATACCTGGAGAGCCATGCAGGAGACTAGGGAGGAGAATTCTATGACCGTCACCATCTCCTCTCCACCCAATGCTGTCATTGGCCGCTACAAGCTGAGTGGGAGGGTCTCCTCTCGGTCCAAATACACCAACAAGAAATTGGGCCATTTTGTTCTCCTCTTCAACCCCTGGTGCTCTGGTAAGTGCTGGATCAGTCCTCCATCTGGAACCAGTTGTCCCTCCTTCAGTTCTATGTGGGATAAGCTGCTCCCAAAAGGCAAGGTTCAGAGCCCCAGTCCACCGTTCTCCTCCCCTCCCCCTATCCCAGGGCCACCAGGGCAGTTTCCCCTGCTGGGTGCTTCTTGCCTTCTGGAAGCATCCCCCAATGATATACAGAGCCATCCCCCCAGCATAGCAAGGGCAGAGCCCCGAGCTCCATCCCAGTCCCTGGAGGGTTACCCATCCTGGTTGACTGCTTTCCAGAGGATGATGTCTACCTGGCTGAAGAGGAAGAACGACAAGAGTATGTGCTGAACGACAATGGAATTATCTTCCGAGGAGTGGAGAAGCATATCCGAGCCCAGGGCTGGAACTACGGGCAGGTCTCCAGGGGAGCAGGCCCAGTGGGGCTTTGGGAGGGGGGAGGAAAGAGGCCAAATGTCTGTACTCTCTGTTCCCCCCTCCCCAGGGTCAGATAATCTCTTTTTTAAAAAAAAATTCCCGTTTGCCTCTGATTGATAGTGGGTGTTTCTAGGCTTGACTGACTATGTGAGACATGCCTCGGGAAAGGCATCAGAATTTGACAGATACAGATCATTTTCTCCCCACAAACGGAGGGACTATTTATTGCACAGGCTTCCAGACAAAGCCCTATGGTTCTATTGTTAGTGATATAGATTAGTTAAGGTGTTTGGGGACCTTTAACAGTGTAATCAGAGCTGGGACACATGGCTCCAAGAATATGCCCTGAGACCATCCTGAGTGTGGCTTTTCTGGACCACAGTTTGAAGAGGACATTCTGAACATCTGCCTTTCCATACTGGATCGGAGTCCCAGCCACCAGGAAGACCCAGTCACCGATGTGTCCCAACGAAACGACCCTGTCTATGTCACCAGGGTGATCAGTGCCATGGTGAGGACTGTTTGGGAAGTTCCTCTGCTAAGACCCATGGGCCAAACCAAATTCTGAGCTGTAGCTCAGTAGCAAGTATCCCCTGGTCTATAGCTCCCCTTATCTGAAAGGAAGAAAATGGGATCTGCTCTCTAGCCTATATCCCAAGAAGACTACAAAGTGTGTGTGTGTGTGTGTGTGTGTGTGTGTGTGTGTGTGTGTGTGTGTGTGTACTGAAAGTCTCAGAGTGAAAGCTCCCAAATAAGCAAGATTATCGTTAATTCTTGTTCATCTAAGTGAAGAGATCCAATATTCCTATTGGATCCTATCCAATACTTTTTACGCTACACCACATCTGGTGATACAAAAACCACAGATAATTAAAAGACAAAAACAAAGAAAATGAATGATGTAATAGATGAAATGATAGATGAATGGATGGATGGATGATGCCTTGGCTTTGACTTAGAATACTAACATCATCCTAAAGTCTTTACCATAGATTTTCTCTGGGTGAGAAGGAGTTCTAGAACACAATGTTAGAACTAGAAGAAATCTTAAGATTATTCATAGTGAAAATGGCCTTTGAACATAGACTATAGAAATCTTGTTCAGACAGAGTAATAGTCTGAACTGACCAACCTTAGTACAAAGAATATCAGAGAGGGAGTTCTATTCTACTTGTATAAATAACTTGATGAAGTCTCCAGACTCTAAGATATTTTTCTTTTTAAAAAATTAGGTGCAGTGTAATTATTTTAGTTTTTCATCATATTCTTTCTGGATATACTGCCCTACTAGCACTAAATCCTCCCTTCTAAAAAAAAAGATAGATAGAAAGAGAGAGGGAGGGAGGGAGGGAGGGAGGAGGGAAGGAACGAAGGAACGAAGGAAGGAGGGAAAGAAGGAGGGAGGGAAGGAGGAAAGGAAGGAGGGAAGGAAGGAAGGAGGGAAGGAAGGAAAGAGGGAGGGAAAAGAAACACAAGTTAAGCAAAACCAAGGATTAGAGTCTCTATCTGACAATGTATGCACTCATCTGTGTCCATGCTCCCCCACCTTTATGTCAAGAGCAATGTGTTTCATTATTTTTCCTTCATGACCAGGATTAGTTATAATAGTTGTCATTATTATATTGATTGTTATTGACTATTACTCAGAGCTCGGCTTCCCCTTACTTTCCTTTTCATTTGCTTTGATACTCATGATGTATCTTATTCTCTTGCTTCCATTTACATCAGTTCAGTATATACATCTTCCCAGATTGCTGTGAATGCCTCACATTATGTCTTATGATACAATAATATTCTATTACAATGAATGATGATGTTTGCTTAGCCAAACCCCACTTAATGGGCACCCACTTTGTTTCCAGTTCTTTGCTAACACAAAAAAGTGATATTATGAATACTTTAGGATATACACTTTCCTAATCTTTGTACCATGTCATACTTTCTTTCTCCTTTTCAGTCCTCATCCTCAGTAGAACACATCTTCTGGGTAGGGCTGGGGTACACTTAGCCACCCACACTCTTCCACTTGGGCATAAGGCCTTCAATCTATTAGGGAAGGAGGGTAGAAGTGGCAATGTATTTTCACCCATTCTGAGATGGCACCTTAGTTCCATAGGATTTTGAGGTCCTGTGCTCTGGCCACCAAGCCATCCAGCCCCACCTTCCTTCTGGAGGTTTATAGCCTAGATAACTGAATGAGACCTCTCTTGGCAGGTGAACAGCAATGATGACAAAGGTGTGGTCCAGGGCCAGTGGCGGGGCAAGTACATTGGTGGGACCAGCCCCTTGCACTGGCGGGGCAGCGTCGCCATCCTCTACAAATGGTACAAGGGCAGATATAAGCCTGTCAAATATGGCCAGTGCTGGGTCTTTGCTGGAGTCATGTGCACAGGTACTTGGTCCGGGAGAGAGTGGTGGTAAGGGAGGCTCAACTTTCCATTCTCTTGTTTTAAATTTGCATGAAGCATCCCTGATTCCCCTCAGTTTCTTTAGTCTCAGTGACCTGCACTGCTCCGCTGAGAAAAACTATGAAAATACCTATCCCACTACAAAACAAATTAGCAGACAATCCAGTACAGCTAGCTATTTCTAGATTTCACTTGAGAACGCATTTCAAATGTGTCTTACTTTACGTAAGACTATGTAAATCATAGAATTAAAAACAGAAAAGTTGGGTAGGACAAGAATTAGGTAGGAGTAGTTTCAGTGGAGAGATAACAGTCAGAGCCATAACTTAGCTCCCTTTCTGGGGATGGAATATCAGGGAGGGGCTTTCCAAATGGGGAAAGCTTTTCCAAGATGGTCTGGAGTATCTCTAGTCTGTAAATTTTTAGTCTTAAGGTGTTTAGGAATTGCCACCCGGATAGTCTCCAACTTCAACTCAGCCCACGACACAGACAAGAGTTTGAGTGTGGACAAATATGTGGACTCATTTGGGAGGACCCTGGAAGACATAACTGAAGACAGTATGTGGTAAGTATCTAGTTGTGCCCCTTGAAGGGAAGGTCTTAGCCCCTTCCCTTTCCCCAGGCTGTGGTAACTTGCCCCAGGGCACAGGAGGCACTTGGCAGAGTAGGCTGTGGGGCACTGCCTTCCACCTTTCCTAAGACTGAGAAACAAATTCATCAGCATAGTCCTGAGCCCTACTCAGGGCTACCTGATCTCCCAAAAATGAGTCCAGCCAATTCTCACTGTCTCATCCTTCTCAGGTCTCACCTTCACACTTAGAATTCTAACATCCTGGAAACTTCTAATCAGACAGTCACAGACTTCTTATGCAATAGGTATGCCCAGACAATCTTCTGGCTCCTTCTGCCCACTGAAGAACAATTTGTTCTGGCATCAATGACGCCGTCTCGATAAGGCATCTTGCCCCAGACCTGAAAACCGCATCGAGAGTGGGTGACTGATGCAAGCCAGTTGAAATGCTTAAGCTATACTTCTAGCCTGACCTTTAAAGCAGAACAGAAATGGGGCCATATACAGAGGGAATCAGATTTGGAAGGTCAGCTTAAAAGAATTTGTAGTTCTTCTGTTGTTGTAATGGAGACTTGATATTTCCAGAGGAAACCCCAGGTGGGGGTACAAGCCAAAGAGAAATCAATAATGAGAAGGCACCAAAACTGAACACTGTTAAATCCACAGTTATGCACAATGATTTACTGTTTAAATTGTGGAAAAATTGAATTTTAGATGAACAGAATCATAGAACCCTAAAATCCTAAAAAAGTAGAGACTTCTCTCCAGGAAAAATTATAAAGTAGATTTGTCTTTGGTGCACTCTTTCACCTGATTTTCATTTCTTTTCCCTCACATTATGTTCCTGATGTCTCAGTACCCTAATAGTTCCTGTTTATATAGCTAGCACAGCAAGGTTTTCAAAGTGCTTTACAAATATGATCTCATCTTATCCTTACAAGAACCCTGGCAGGTACTGAAGGACAGAAAGAGTAAGTGACTTGAGAGTTTCACTCAGCTAGAAAACAACTGAGGCAGGCTCTGAATTCCTGACTTTAGTTCCAGTGCTCTATTCATGCCATTCCCTATCTGCCCACTCTTCCCAAGGCTTCCATTGCATAGAGGATTGCTCTAACCTAGCTTTCAACTAATTCTGGCTTGGGCATGAGCCTACAAAAGCTTCAGAAGATCTTTCTATTGGAAATGTTTACATTTTCAAAGGGGTCTCAAAGCCTTCAGGCTTCAAAAGGAATAATTTCTTAACCCCAGGAGAAACCAATTGTTTAGATTTCGAGCACATTGATGGGACAGACTAAGGGATCTTTCTGGGTAGGAAGGCCTTTCACTAGGGTTCCTTCATACACGTGAATATAGTCAATTCTATCACTCCTTTTATGGCAACTACGTGGAGCAGTGGATAGATTGCCCGGTCTGGAGTCAGGAAGACTTTCTTGTTCAAATCTGGCCACAGATAGCTGAGTGATCAGGGACAATCATATATACCTGTTTGTCTCAGTTTCCTCATCTGTAAAATGAGTGGAGGAAAAAAAATGACAAACCACTCCTGTATCTTTGCCAAAAAAAAAACCAAATGAGGTAAAGAAGAGTGGAGCTGAATGATCCTCACTGATTAATAATGAATCCCCCCCACTCAAACCTCACATAGCATTTTGCTGTGTAAATTTCTAATGACCATATCACATAAAGTAATTGCAAAGCAATTAGGTTAGTAAGGTCAGGATCTGTGTTTTATCTAACTTTGGTTTCTCCTTAGCACAGTGCTTTGCACACAGCCATGATATATAAAACATCTCTTCCATCTGCATTTGTCTTTTTTTCTCTGCTCCAGGAATTTCCATGTCTGGAATGAAAGCTGGTTTGCCCGGAGAGACCTTGGCTCCTCCTACAATGGCTGGCAAGTGCTGGATGCCACTCCCCAGGAGGAGAGTGAAGGTGACCAAATACTAAAATTTCTTTTTCCATTGGGGCAAGGTCTCCTGGCCTCCCTCACCCAGAATCCCCATTGTGAGGGTTGTCATTCCTCATACCCACTTCCTTCCCATTGCCCCCCCAGGTGTGTTTCAGTGTGGGCCAGCCTCTGTCACTGCCATTCGGGAGGGCGATGTGCACCTGGCCCACGATGGGCCCTTTGTGTTTGCTGAAGTCAACGCTGACTACATCACGTGGCTCTGGAATGAGGATGACAGCCGAGAGCGGGTCTACTCCGATACCAAGAAGATTGGCAAATGCATCAGCACCAAGGCTGTGGGCAGCAATACCCGTGTGGACATCACTAGCCATTACAAGTACCCTGAAGGTAAGGGCGGAACATGGGTTTGTCCAGTTGCCCAATAGCTCCATCAACCGATCTATCAACAAGCATTTATTTAGTGCAGTGTGCTCAGTGACAGGCACACAGTGACAAAAGTGAGCTCATCTCAGCTTTCAAGAAGTTTCCATTCTAATGGATGAAATGAGTCCAGTGCTTGAAGGTAAAAGACCTGGATTTGAGCTCCAACTCTATCACTTACTAGCTGGGTAACCAGAGGTAAATGCTTTCCTCCTCTGGGTATCAATTTCCCCATCAGTAAAAAGGGCCAACCTGTTCCCCATACCCACCACCCCATATGCCACCTTTGTATAAGTGATTCTCCAGGGCTAGAATGTAACCCTTCTGACCTCCACCTCCTAGAATCCTCAGCTCCCTTTAAAGCCCAGTCCAGGGGCCATCTTCTACATGGAGCCGTTTCTGGTTCCTCCCATTGTAAATGCTTTGCCTCTCTGTCTCTGTCTTCCTAATCCTCTTTGTTTTTCCTGCTTTCTCTGTCTCTCTGTCTGTCTCTTTATAAATTATATTGTACAACACTAAATTTACTTCCCTATCCACATTCTCTAGTAGAATTTAAGCTCCTTGAGGCCAGGGAATACTTTTCATTTTTGTCTTTCTATCCCCAGAGCCTTGAACAGACTAGCTGCTTAGTAAATGTTTGTGGAAGTAAATTGCATTATCTGCCTATTTGAAGAAAGTATCTTATAAATATGAAGGATTTGAATGTGAGCTGACAGGATGCCATGGGAGAGAATGTGGGACTTGAGGACAAGAGGGATCTGGATTTGAATTCTAACTCTCTGTGTTAGACCTAGAATTTGCTGTGTGACCTTAACCAAGTCATGTATGTTTCCTCATCTGTAAAATGGACTTCTACTACCCACCTCAAAAGCACTAAGTAAACTGTAGCATTTCATAAATGCGAAATACCACAAAATAATTACTGTGAGAACAGAGGTTGCTCTTCTATTGCAAACACAGAGGAAATAGTCCATAGGCTGATTCTCATTAGTCCAAGAACTGGTGAGAACCACCCCATGCCCACTTTTTGTCCCTTGTAGAACCTCTGCCAGCAGTAGCTCCCCATGGCAGTCAGTCCTTTATACTTTCTCTCAGAGTGTCAGAGGTTGATGGGATACAGGTGGCTTAACTGGGAAATGCCCCAGGAATTCCCCTATCTCAGAGCAAACCCAGGAAAACTCCAAGCATTCAAAAGACTATTCTATGGAAGAAGTAGATTTTTCCTTAGGAGAGGATAAAGCCAGAAATCATGAGTGAAAATTAGAGAAAAGATGACTTAGGTTTGATGTCAGGAAAAATTTCTAAGTTTGTCACCAAAAGGAAAAGATTGCCTTGGGAGATATAAAGTTACCCATCAATGGAGATCTTCAAAGGGAGACTGGAAGTCCAATTTTCAGTGATATGCTTGAAGGCGTGCTTGCTCTGATACAGGGTGGACTAGAGGTGCCTTCTCAGTGGGAGATTCTGTGCCATTCAAGAAGTTGGAAGGTCCAGGTGGTAATGTCACCAACTTAGAGCTGGGCTCTGCCAGATGAGCTAATGCAAAAAGAGGTGGAGAATATAACATAACAGGGGCCACAGGGCAAGCTGGGATACAGACAGAGCAGGGACTCTGCAGGAGCAGAAAAGTGGAAGTTGGCTGGGTTACCTAAGAAAAATTCAACACCAGGTAATGATGGAAGAGAAAGATGTGAGCTCGCCAAGCTAGATTGGCACTGAGGACATTGAAGGCTAAGATGAGTGGCTGAGATAGCTCCTAGAAGATTAAGTTTCATCAACATCAACAGAGATTCCCTAAAAAAAAAAGTGGGGGTTGTAATAGGGGCAACACTGGGCTTTCCAAGCAATGGCAAAATGGCACAGTCTGTCGGACCTTAAATGGGTCCAAACAACCGCGGTTAAGGTCTTGAGGTGATTATCAAGAGGAATGGAAGGGAGAGGGGATGTCACCATAGCCAGAATGGGCACAAACTTACCTGAATTCTTTGATTCTTGGCTGCCAGTTCTTATCCCTAAAGGTGGGGCTGAATGACCAGTAATGAGAATTTGCCCAGTTCCCAACAACTTTTGATAAAAATAACATTTGTCATTTATATACATACATTTATCTATGTTTTATATATTCATACGTATATATACATTTAAAGTCAGCTTTAAAATTGACAAAGCACTTCTGTATAGTACAGCCCTCTGAAGGGAATAGTATCATCAATCCCATTTTAGAGAGGAGGAAACTGAGGCTCAGAGAGAAGAAAACTTGCCCAAAGCTACAGAGCTATTAAGCCTGAGTCAGGCTTACACCTACATTCCCTGACTAGAAGCCCAAGATTCTTTCCATCTTCTCTTACCTTCAAAGGGAAGAAGTCACACATCAGTTTTCAAAGATTCTAACTCCGGAGGCACATTCATCCTTCTAGAATTAGCTGCAAGCTATGCCAAGTTTCAATTTAGTTTCTGACTCAGTCTTACAGTCATTCCTTTGGGGTAAATTAGTAGATGGGGAGAGGGGAAAGTTGAGGTT
Organism: Sarcophilus harrisii; assembly: GCF_902635505.1. Taxonomy (NCBI): domain Eukaryota; kingdom Metazoa; phylum Chordata; class Mammalia; order Dasyuromorphia; family Dasyuridae; genus Sarcophilus; species Sarcophilus harrisii. Next base: position 476,100,084 of record NC_045427.1, on the reverse strand, counting down.
ACCAAAGAGAGCCATCTGTGACGCCCCCCCACCCCGCCCCGGGGAAAGGACCCTGGGAAGGAAAGGTACCGCCAAAGATGAGGTGCCAGCCCCTTCTGGGCTTTGGAAGCTTATCATGGAACCTTGGAGGGGGGGATCAATCCCCTCAGTGAGTGATTCCTGCCTGACAATTGGACATTCCAGCTTTATTGGGAGACCTTCAAGAAAAGGAAACTATGATTTTATGAGAGAAAGAAAGAACCATTCCCAGCCCCAGCTATCCAAGCCTTGTTTGTTAGGAAAATGGCAATTTGAAGGTAGATCCTAAAAGAAGGATGAACAAAGATATTGTTATGCTAAATCTAATTATATGGAAGTGAATAACTTAATCTACCAATTATTGGGCTTTCATTAAGTGCCTACTTTTTTCTAGGTTTTGTACTAAGTGGGAGGAAAGGGTGGTAGGGGGGAATAAAAAGCGAGAAAGTGTTTTCTGTGCTTTCCAATGGCACTTCTGGATATCTCTAACTGATGGGAATTTCTTCCTTAGATTGAACCAAATCTTCTCTGCAACTTTCACCTCCCCATGCTAGTTTTGTCCTCCGAGAGTGATCAGACAAAAATCTAATTCCTCTTTCTCCCAGCCACCCTGCTTCCCTACCCACCCCCAGCCCCAATACCAGCCAGTCTGCTCTTCTCCAGTTCCTTCAAGCGACCCTCATATAGTCCTTAGTCCTCTCACCTTCCCTTAGACAAACTCTAATGTCAACAATCCTCCTACAATGTGAAGCCCCAGAACTACACGCAATATGCCAAGTAGGGTCTGAGCAAGGCAGAAGATGGCAACATCATCACTCTCTGTGCACTGCATGCTGAACTCCGCATGTTGCCTCGAATCCTTGATTTTTTAGCTCAACTAAAGAGCTTCACATTGATCTAGTTAGATGTATGCTCCTCTAACTTTTTATCTCTCCCTGCCTTTCCAAAAAATCTTTCCCCCATCCTAGCACAAAACGGAAAAAGTGGTTGTTCACTTGTGTCTTGACTCTTTTCATGACCCCATTTGGAGTTTTCTTGGCAAAGACAATGGAGTGGTTTACCCTTTCCTTCTCCAGCTCATTTTACATAGGAGGAAACTGAGGCAAACAGGATTAAAGGACTAGTCCATAGTCACACAGCTAGTAAGTGTCTGAGGCCAGAATTAGATTCAGGAAGATGAGTCTTCCTGACTCCAAGCCTGGAGCTCCATCCACTGCTCCACCTAGCTGCTCCTATAGGAAAAAAAAAAAAATAGGCGTTTAATAAATTGCACCTTCCACCTATACTAGATTTAGCATAACAAGAACTTTTTTCATCATCTACTCTTACCAGATCCACATTTTCCTAACCAACCTTCAAAGCTTGAGACCTTGGGGATGAGGAGTAGCTCTTTCTTTCTTATATATATATATATATATATATATATATATATATATATATATATATTATTTAATAGCCTTTTATTTACAGGATATATGCATGGGTAACTTTACAGCATTAACAATTGCCAAACCTCTTATTCCAATTTTTCACCTCTTACCCCCCCCCACCCCCTTCCCTAGATGGCAGGATGACCAGTAGATGTTAAATACATTAAAATATAAATTAGATACACAATAAGTATACATGACCAAAACATTATTTTGCTGTACAAAAAGAATCAGACTCTGAAATATTGTACAATTTAGTTCTTTATTTCTATCAAAAAATCATGGAATTCAGAACTGGAAGGGACCTCAGGAGCCATCTGATCCAGTCTCTGTCTCCCCAAAAGGGTCTCTGAGTGACCACACACTATGGTCATCAGGTCCAATTCTTGCCTTCAGTGATGGGGACCTGCCCCCAGCCCAGGCAGCCCAGCCCAATTCTGAAAGCCTCCAGTCTACTAGGAAGATGAACTAATATCAAGCCTTAACCTGCTTCTTTACAGCTTCCCCCTGCTTTTGCCTTCTGGGGCCAAACAGAACAAGATTAATTTTGCTTTTCTTTGTATTCTCAGAGCTTCACCCAAAGCTTGGCACATAAGCACCAAATAAATGTTTCTTTATTGATTTATTGACTTAAATATAATTCTTCTTCCAAGTGACAGTCCTTCAAATACTTAAAGGTAGCCACCATGTTCTCCCTAAATCTTCTCTTCTCCAGGCTAAACATTCTCAGTTATTTCAAATAATAATAGCTAACATTTATGTAGATCTTTATGCTTCACATATATTATTTTATCTTTATAACAATTCTAGGAGCTAGGTGCTATTATTTCTCTCATTTCACAGATGATGAAACTGAGGTAGACAGAGGCAAAGTGACTGGTCCAAGGTCATACAGCAAATGTGTCTGAGGCAGGATTTGAACTTGGGCCTTTTTGATGACAACTCCAACACTCTAGGCACATGAGTCATTTTCTCATTCCAACTCATTTTACATATGAAGAAACTGAGGCAAGCGGGGTTAAGTGACTGACCCAAAGTCACACAGCTAGTAAGAGCCTGAGAGCAGGTTTGAACTCAGGAAGAGGAGTCTTCTTAACTTCAGGTCCCTGGTGATCTATCCACTGAACCACCAAGCTCCTGGTCTGCCATTTGCTAACCTAGTCCAAAAAGTAGAAATAAGATTAATCTGACATGACCTATTCTTTGTGAAGCCATACTAGCTTTATGTACTTTTTCCTTTAAAAAAAAATCTTTAAAAATTAATTTTACAAGCAATTGCTTTCTTTACAAGCAATTGCTTCAATCCCCATTCCCCAATTTGAACAACTGAAAAAAACAAATTCCCATAGTCCAACAAAGCCAATTCCCACACTGACCTCATCCAAAAACGCACATTTCCTTCTGGTACATCTCTCCAGCAGAACATGTGTAGGTGGTGGGAGAGGGGATGCTATGATTCATCTTTAGTCTTCTGCACTCATTATCTATCATTCTACTAATCAGAGTTCCAAAATCTTTCAAAGTGATTTTTCTCTTTAATGGTGTCATCATATAACTTGTTCGGGTAGTTGTGCTCACTTTGCTCTATATTGAGTCATAGAGATCTTCCCACTTTTCTCTGAAATAGTCCATTTCATTATTTCTCATGGCACACTAATATCTCATTAGCATTCAACTGTTCCTCTCAAATACCTCTCATTTTCCAGTTTTGGACTACTATAAAAAGAGCTGTTATAAATATCTTCGTGTATCTGGGACCTTTTCCTTGGTTTTGGCTCTCGATCTCTAGTAGACATAGTTCACCTTTTCCTAACCTCTTTAATAATAGGTTTAATAATTGTTAATAATAAATTTAATTAATAACAACGTGTTTAATAATAGGTTCGAGCATTTTGACAGGAATGAATGTCTCTCTCCCTGATTGGTGATGTATGGATTTGATTCTCTTCCAATTTATCTTTCTCCAGTCCTGCAGAACCTCTGCCATTTTCCACAGTATTTTAAAAATTACTGACAGTGGTTAAGAATCACTTATGTCAGAGTGTTGATTTTGTTTTTCTTGTTGTTTGTTTTTTTTAGTACTCAAAAGTATTGTTAATCTGGATTGGCTGAGGGCCAAGAGCACTAAGCATCCTCTTCTCATCCCCTTCCTTACTTTGGGTACTAACTCCCTATTATCTATTTCTATTTTTGGTTCTGGTTTTGGGTTTCAATCCAAAGGATATTCTTCTTGGCAGAAAAAAACAAACTAGTAATAGTTAACATTTATTAAGCAGGTACTCTGTGCCAGGCACTGCACCAAGCACTTTATGGTTATTATTTCAGGTGATTGTGACCCCAACCTTGAGAAGTAGGTGCTATTATTATAATACTCATTTTATAGTTGAGGAACTGAAGGAGACAAAGATTAATTGACTTACCCGGGTCACACAGTTACAAATGCTTGAGGCTAGATTTGAATTCAGATCTTCCTGACTCCAGTTCTGGCCCTCTCTACCCTGCACTCACCCAGCTCTGTACAGCTCTGCTGTCAGGAGCTGCTGGAGACTTCCCTCCTAGGATTCCCTTTCCTCTATTCAATCTGTGTCTTGTTTATGCCTGTTGATATGCTTGTCTCCCATATTAGAAAGTAAGGTCCTCGAGGGCAGGAGCTGCTTTTGCCTTCTTTGAATACTCAGTTTACTTAGTATAATGTCTGGCATACAGCAAGCATTCAATGAATGCTTATTGGATTGTTTGCTTTAAGACCAAATGGAAAGTACAAAATTGTTGAGTGACAGAGCCCAAAGGTATTCTAAGATAAGGGCCGCAGATGATGGACAGTTCCCTGGTCTAACTAGATACTTTCTCTCTCTCTCCCTCTCCCTCTTTCCTCTCTCTCTCTCTCTCTCTCTCTCTCTCTCTCTCTCCCCTCTCTCTCTCTCTCTCTCTCTCTCTCTCTCTCTCTCTCTCTCTCTCTCTCTCTCTCTCTCTCTCCCCCTCCTTCCCTCCCTCTCTTTCTCTCTCTCCTATTGTGAGGCAACAAAGAGTTCAGGGAAAGAATACGAGACTTGGAGTCAGGAGACGTGGGTTTGGATTCCAGGTCTGAAACTAGATCTATGTCTGTGACTTGCCAATCACCGCCCCTTTCTAAGGCACTCTCCTCATCTGTAAAACAGTAATAACCCTTACAGCCCCTTCCTCACACAGTTTCATGAGGAAAACATTTTGTAAAGCCCTGTAGAAATGGACGTTATTTTATTTGCTGAGCTCGTGGGCCTGGTTCAGACATGAAGCCAACTGCTATCAGGAAGGAAGGAAATCTGGTGCACACTTTCCTTGGGACCCTGAGACCCACCCTCTGCCTGTCTTCTTATTCCCTAGCTTGTCCTCCTAGCACCTTCTGGAGCTCCGGACCTGGTCCTTTCGTTAGTCAGATAGATGGGTAGAAAATATAGGAAGGAAGCTCCGGGGTATAATGGAGAGAGTCAAAAAGGTTTGACTTTAAACCCTGATCCAACTCTTTGCCTCAGTTTTGTTACTGAAAAAATAGAGATAATAGTATTACTTTCCTCCCAAGACTGTTGTGAGGAATAAAGGAGATGATATATGTACGGCACTTTAAGGCACTAGATAAGGCACAGCATAAATATGTTGGGCCCACATGAGCCAAGCTCCATCGAGGCAGACTGAGTCATGGTTCACCCAGATTCTTTCCTATTACTGCCAAAGGAAGCTGTTTAAAGTCCCATCTTCAGACCACACACTATTAAACAATCAGACATTTCCCCACCAAGAGTCATGGAAAGACCCTCCCTTGCCACCCCCACCCTCAAATTTGGCTCCTGAACAACCGGTTTTGAAGGAAACAGGGCTTGCTATGCTGGAGCCAGCTCGGTGCTATCTCTATCTGGTGGGGACTGAGTCAGCACGTAGGCTATGTCAGCATCAGCTTTGGGGGGAAATGGTGATTTATGACAGCTGTGCCCTGAGGTGTTGGCAAGAAGAGATGAGGTGGGGAAGGAGGGAACCTCAGAGGATGGGAGGGGAGGGGAGGAGAGCGGAACCTCAGAAATAAGTGGGTGTTGGCTCCATGGGGCTTTAGAAATTAGGTCTTCTGAGATGATAAGAGCTTGTTTTCCTTCCCTGTCTCCCAAAGTGACAGATTATCCCCCATGCATATAAAATGGGAAAAGGTGTGAAGCAATCCAAAGAGCTGGAGTCAGAAGGCTGCCATTCAAACATGGCTATCTGCTGATCCCCAGCTGTGTGACGATATTAGGCAAAACCCTTAATTTCTCAAGTCCTCAGTTTCCCTTTCTGTGAAACTGGGGATTGAAGTAAATGGTCCCCACGGGTCCCCTTAGCTGTAACCATTTGTGAACAAGTTGGCTCCAAGCTGCGACACTCCGTGATAACAGAGTCCTGTTTGATGAAATCTCCAGAGTCAGCCAGCTGGGTGGCCAGGCTGCTAGGCTGAATGTAGGCTCAGTCAGTCAGAGAGGGGGATGATGAAGGCCTGGTCCCTGTGGTTTGCTCCCTCTCCCCTGTGACAGTGGCCCAGGATCACCATTTAGAACTGGGAAGGACCCTAGAGATGAATCTAGTCCAATTCACATGTAGAGGGCCAGGAGGTAAGAATCCATGTCAGCTTTTGGTACTTACAGTAGCTTGGCTCACCAACCTCCCTTTTCTATGTACAATAGCAGAGATATACTTATTAATATATGGATAAGAAACCTGGTGACTGAAGCAAAATGCAAATTCAGTTATATAATGGATCAAAGACATACCTTTGAACTTAGGGCAGGAAAAGCAGCCTATAATGGAAACTAAAAGCATTTAGGAGAACCGTCATTGAGGACATTGGTACGGTAATTTTACTCTGATGTGTATCACAACTATTTACATCTCTATTGAAGCAGCCAAAATCTGGACTTAATCATTTGCCTCTCAGTAGACTGAGTTTGTTAGAAAGGATATAGGAATATCAAAGAGTATATTTTATACTGACTCTATAAGCATTGGAGATATATATATATATATATATATATATATATATATATATATATATGTCTCTCTGATAAATGAATTTGAAGAGTTCATAATGAATTCTCTCCACCTGGTCCCTGAATCACACACCTTTGTTTCACTGGAGCTTGACTTCCAACACTCACCCATGCTTTCCAGAGAGGAAATTGAAGCCCCAAAACATTGTGATTTGTCCAAGAAGACAGAGCCCCTAGGTAGTTGAGTATATAAGACTCACATCTGTAAATAATTTTAAGGTTTGCAGAATATTTTCTTCAAAATAATTCTATGAAATAGGTAGTCTGAAGGAGATTCAATGATATGCCCAGGGTCATACAGCAAGTAAGCATCATCAAAGTACAAACCCCTCTCCATACATTCTGCTTCCTTGTGATTATTGTGGGACTTAAAAAAACTGAGAAATTCATTTTCTCCACCCAGCCCCTACCCTGTGCCCAACACTAGCATGGAAGAAAAAAAGGACATGAGCATTGCCTCAAAAAGGCATCAAAGCTTGGCCCAATGGGCAGTTTCTTGGACTAAAGTCAGAAAACCTGAGTTGTACTTGAATTCTGACACTAACTTCTTGTGTGACATTGGGCAAATCATTAAATCTCTCTGTACCCCAGTTTTCCCATCAATAACATGAAGTTAATTTACAATTTTAATTTTATTTAAAACTTTAAAGTGCTCAATAAATGTGTCACTATTATTGATCTGAAGTATCAAGAGAACAGAAGGGAAATCTCAATTCTGCAACTACCCAGACAAATTTCCCTGATTTGTAGATAACTGGGGAAAAGTTATCAACTTAACAAGTATATATTAAATATTCACTATGTGCTGGACACTAGAAATATAGACTAAATGTTAAACTATCCCTGCCCTCGGGATTTTACATTCCAGAGGAAGGCAATGCACTCATATGAAATGAAATGTATGCAAAATATATGCAGAAGGAATAGGTACAAGATAATATGGTGAGAGAAGCACTAAAACTGGGGCAGAGGGGATCAGGAAAGCTTCCATGAAGAGAATCGAGATCAGGTTTAACTTTGAAGGAAAATGGACATTTTAAGTGGCAGAGGGGAGGAGGAAGACTTCATTGCATGGCCAGCTTTAAAAAGGCGTGAAGACTGGGGAGGGGATGCTTTGTGTAGGGAATACCAAGAAGGGCAATTTGGCTGGGCCAAAAACTGCCTAAATGAGAGTATAATAAGTTTGGATTGGAAGATTGCCACCAGGCTGTAAAACAGAGCTTTAAATGACAAACAGAAGGGTTTGTATTTGACTCTAAATTAAAAGGAAGGCACTGGACTTTATTAAGTCAGAGAACAACATGGTTTAGGTAATTCACTTTGGCAGCCGTGTGGAGGATAGATCGTAGATAACAGTCTTAGCAAAAAGACCAATTAGGATACTGTAATAGAACAGGAGAGAGTGATGGGAGCCTTAACTAAGGCAGGGTCACATGGAATGGAAAGGAGATGGATGTGAATAATGGCACGGGAAGAGAAGTAATAAGATTTGACCACTTATTGGATTCATAGGGTAAGAAGAATCAAAGATGGCTCCAAGGTTGAAAACTTTGATGACTAGAAAGGCACCTGCTCTTTAATAGAATTAAAGAAGTTCAGAAAAGGACTTTGGAGACAACATAAGCTCTGTTTATGAGTCTGATGTGCCTGTAAGATGTCCAGTCAGTAAACTAACATTTATAAAGTGCTTGCCATGTATGAGGCTAATCTCTGGACAATTCAGAACGTCCTACAGACAGTGTAGGGTGGGGATGGAGAACAGGGGTATGAGTTTGGGTAAGGAGCTGTGGGATTTGGACAGAATCTGTCCTCTGGGAAAGAAGGAAGGGAACATTAGGGATCTGAGCTCCCAGCTGTCACCCTGGCTTGCCCATGGCCTGACCTTTAGAAACTGGCCCAACTGGGTTAAGAAAGATTGTTCTGGGACAAGCTGTCTGTGAAGCCCTAGCTCTGGGGCCCATGGCATTCATTAATAATCATTAATAACCAATAATCAATAATCATGGCATAATAATCATTTTCTTCTGACCTTCAGGATCCCGGAAGGAAAGGCAGGTGTACAGGAAAGCAGTGAGGAAGCTCTTTGGGGTGGAAGCCTCAGGGAGAAGAGATAGGATCCGGAGGGTCAGTGGCCGAGTCTGGGCCTCTTGGAGGGATGACGTTCTGGAGCCGGCCAAGAAGCCCAACATCACGGGCAAGTTCAAGCTTCTGGAGCCCCCCGTCATCGGCCAGAACATCAAGCTGGCCATCTGTCTCACCAACCTCACCTCCCGCCTGCAGAGGGTCAAGGTGAATCTGAGCGCAGCCACCATCCTCTACACTCGGAGACCAGTGGCCGAGATCCTGCACGAGTCCCACTCAATTAAATTAGAGCCGGAAGAAGGTAACCTCCTTCTCCTAGAAGGGCAGATCTGGGGAGTGGGCTCGGGACACATGGGACTCTGCCTGGAGAGCTCAGGGGGAAAATCTCCTTTTGGTGAGTGAGGGGATGGGGAGGTGGGAAAGAAGGAACAATGTGGGCCAGAAGTTCCTGCTCTGATCACTCAGTAATGGATTCATTTGGATTAAATAATAAAGGACTGGGAAGGCTTCCTGGAAGAGTCATTCCAAGCCTTGGCTGAAGGAAAGATTCAAATAAGCACAGAGAGAATGTTTATTAATTTTTACCACACTAAGCACTATGTTAAATCTTGAGGGTGCAAAAAAAAAAAAAAGGCAGAAACAATTCTTGCCTTTAAAAAGTTCCCATGGGAGATGATTAAAGAAAATTTCCTAAAGAAGGTAATTTTAATGAATTGAGCTGTTGCATATTTGGGGTGAAGGTGGGAAGTGAGGAAGAAGATGGGAAGAGGAATATAGATAATTTAACTTGAACAAAGATAAAGTTTGGGATGGGGAATGGCCTTTACCGAAATCCACTTAGAGGTGAGTAACTGGTGACTGATAATAATACAAATTATTATTACATAATTTTTTTGGTAGCTTTCATTTCTCTGGCTTTACATTTCTTCCTATGGTCATGTGCAAATACTATTATCCCATATAAGAAATCTGAGTCTCAGGGAAGTTAGTTAGGGAACTTGCCCACCGTTGCACAACTAGAAAGTGGTAGCTTGACTCTCCAGTTCTCTTCCTCCCACAGTTTGTGTGGTCAGCTCCTCTAATAACTGGAACTTCTGTGGGCTCTGCAAAGAATGTCTCCGTTCTCTCTTTACAAATATCATGGTACAAGGGAAAGAGCACCATCCTCTCAGTCCCAGGCTCACCCCCAAGACACCCTCCTTACCTCCTCACTATCGATCACCCTCCATATCCAATCAGTTGCCACATCCTGTGGATTCTACCTTTCATAAATGCCCTTTCTGTCCTCGGACATGGCCCTCACCTGGTGCATCTCGTTACCCCACACCTAGACCACACAAGAGCTGCTGGGTGTGTGTGGGGGAACCACCTTTCTTGAGCAGTCCCTCCTGCATGATCTTCTCAAAGCCATCTGACCATGTCACCGTCCACTCCATCAAGTCCAGTGTCTCCCTTTCTATACAACCTTGTTTTGTTTTTAAAGCTCTTTAGAATCCAGTACTTCCCTCCTGTTCTTGTTAAACCTTATACACCAGCACAAGCTCTTCAGACAGGTGACTCTGGTCGCCCTTCGATTCCTTAGCAAGACCCTCCATCTCCTCCCTGGCTCTCCCCCAGGCCCAGAGTGCTCACCCTCCTTGTCTCGGCTTCCTTCAAGTCCCAAATGAAATCTCAGTTCCTATAGGAAAGCCTTCCCAATCCTTCATTCTTGTGTCTTCCCTTCCCTTCCATATCATCCTCTCATATCTGGTTTGAATGTAATTTGTTTTCATATTGTCCCCTCCATTAAACTAGGAGCCCCTTGAGAGCTGGAACTGTCTTTTTCCTTTCTTTATATTAAGAAATAAGTGTCTGGCACATACTAAGAACCTATAAATGCATATTGATTGACTTGACTGTGACTTTATGAAACTCGCTCTGGGTCTCAGTTTCTCCATCTGTTAAATGATAGGTTTGAACTATATGATCTCTACACATGAACTTTGATCCTATAAAAGGGTTTATGCATCAGCCAGTGTTTTTTAGTCAGGGAGACAGGATGGTACAGTGGGAAGATCATTGGCTCTGAATTCAAAGGATCTGAGTTCAGATTCTGCCCTGACTGCTCACTCTTTGAGTCATTTAGGATCTGTTTTGAATCCTGACTCTGTCACTTACTACTTAGATGACCATGGGCAAGTAATTTAGTCTCTCTGAACCTCAGTTTCCTGATCTGTAAAAAATAAAGGGATTAGACTAGAACCAGAAGAATTCTTCCTAGCTTTTAATTCTATAATTCTATAAATATAGATCTAGAAGAGACTTCAGAGACATGTACTTGAACCTCTTCCATTTTGCAGATGAATATAATGAGGTCTGAGGAGATTGCAACCTAACAAAGGTCACACAGGTAATAAGTAACAAATTTGGGATTCAAAATGGATCATAAGTCTCACAGATAGTGAATGACCTTAGCAAGATTTGAACTCAAGTCTCCTGGATCCAGTGGATAGAGTGCTGGGCCTGGAATCAGGAAGATCTGAGTTCAAATTTGGCCTCAGACACTCACTAACTGTGTAACCCTGGACCCTGGAGAAGTTGCCTCAGTTTCCCCATTTGTAAAACAAGCTGGCTCCAACTCCAATTTCTCTTTCAGAAAAGAGGATCCCAGTGGAGATCTCCTACTCAGAGTACAAAAAAGACTTGACAGATGACAAGAAGATCCTGGTGGCTGCCATGTGCCTGGTCTCTAAAGGGGAGAAGCTCCTGCTAGAGAAGGACATCACTCTGGAAGACTTCATTGCCATTAAGGTCAAACTAGCCCAAGGGACCAGTTGGCTCCAAAAAGAGCCTTGGGTTTTGGGGGTGAAGGCAGTGGTGGTAAAGGGACAACAATAATTTACTGAGGGTCTGTTATATATCCAGCATTGGACTAAGTGCTAAAGATATAAAGAAAGGAACTTACAATCTAATACATGCAAACAATGTACAAATAAAATCTGGGCAGGAAAAATTAAAAACAATTTCGGGGCGGGGCACTGAGATTAAAGGGAATTAGAAGGTGAGATTTTAACTGAGACTTGAAGGAGGCCAAGGAAGCCAGGTGGTGGAGTCAAGGAGAGAGAGAATTCCAGGCACCGGGGACGGCCAGTGAAAATGCCCAGAGGAAACACTTGCTTGGGGAACAGCAAGGAGACCAGTATCCCTGAACCAAAAGGTGTGTGAAAGGCAGTAAGGTATAAGAAGACTGAAATGGCAGGAAGGGGTCAGTCTTTGAAGAGCTCTGTAATTTATAAGGCAAACAAAGAATTTTATATTTGATCCTGGAAATGCTAGGGAGTCACTAGAATTTACTGAATAGGGAGATGACATGGTCAGACTTATATTTTCAAAAGATCACTTTGGAGACAACCAGATGGCGAAGTGAATAGAGTATGGCTCTAGAGTCGTAAGAACCTGAGTTCAAATTCAACCTCAGTTATTTACTAACTGTGAGACTATAGACAAGTCACTTACCTCAACTACCTCCCCCACCAAAAAATCCATTTGACAAATGAATGGAGGATGGACTAGACTGGGGAAAGACCTTGTTCCTTCCTTCTTCCTCTGTCTTGCTGTGATTTCATGGAGAGCCCCTTTCATGCCTCCAAACTTTGTCCGGGATGATGGTGTCCAAGAAGGACGTGGGGTCAGAGGCTCAGAAGCCAATCTGCTGCGGTGTTCCCTCTCCAGATGCTGAGTCCGGCCGTGGTAGGGGAAGCTCTTGCTGTGGAGGTCACGATCGCCAATCCCCTGTCTGAGCGCGTAGAGGACTGCCTGCTGATCATGGAGGGCAGTGGGCTCCTCAGGGAGCAGCTCAACATCGAGTAAGGAGAGGAGGTGGGAGGGGAGAGGAGAGAGGAGCAGGGAGCCAGACCCTGCAGCAGTGCTACCTGCCTTGGGCATTTCCCAAAGCCTGGCTAGGAGTTGGCTCAGGGGCCACATCTGGTGAGGCAGAAGAAGTCCAAGAAACACAGCCAAAGGGTGCATTTTTTCCTTGAGGTGTAATTTTTTTTTTGCAACATAATTTTATTGAAAATATTTGAGTACAATAATAGAGGAAATAATGAGAAATTCGTTTTGTAACAGTGACCTGATCCACACAAGTACCACAAACAATACAATTCTTGGACATTAACAATAGCTAATAAGGAAAGATATGGTATAAATACTTATTGATATGACAATTTTGGAGACAGCAACTTTGATATGATGATAGTTTCCTAGTCATTTTACTTGGAAAGTAAAATTACTGGTGGTGCAGCCTTGTACAAGCATCTTTGAGCCTTAGTTTTCCCCTCTGGAAAACTTGTGGAGAAGCTCAGAAGGGGTGATGTATATTAAAGCAGAATTGTGATATAGTAGAAAGAAGAATTTAGTGACTTGGGATTAAATCTGGTCTCAGACACTCACTAGTTCTCTGCACCTCATTTTCTTTATCTATAAAATGGGAACAAATGATTCACCTCCTAATTCACAGGGTTGTTGTGAGGAAAAGCATAATGTGCTCTTAATGTGCTCTTTCTAAGGTTCCTTCCAGCTCTATATCCATTAATCCTAAAGTAATAAAAATACTTAAGTTATAGTATACTATAATATAAAACACAATAATATAAATTAATATTAGAATTTATTTGTTTATATTATATATAAATTTATATGTAAATATTGAATAATATGAATAAAACAAAATAATATTAAAATACTAAAGCTGTAAAAAAACAAAGTCTGCAAATAATGAAATGCTATGCAACTGAGCTATTGTTATTACAGGTTGGGGGTTATAGCAGCTTAATGGGGGGAAGGGAGTAAAAATTTGTGGGCAGGGAAAATTAATGAAGACTTTTTGGAGGAGGTAAGACTTAGTTGAGCTTTGAAGAATGGGAAGGATTTAGACAGGTGGAGAAGAGAAAGCAGGATATTCCAAGCATGGGAACAACATAAGCAAAAACATGGAGGAAGGAAAGAACCTGACGCATGGAAGGCATTGAGGAGATAGGATTAATATAGGAGAGGAGAGAAAGGAGAATGATACTTGAGAGTTAAATTGGAACCAGGTGGTTGAGAGTTATCAAACACTAGGTAGGGGAGTTTGGACTTGGTCCTGTAGACCAGCAGCGGGGTTTTAATTGCAAAGGAATTTGTACTGTTTGTTCCTAGAGGCAAGAGTAGGCTGACCCCCATTCTTTCTTCTTGGTTCTAGTGTGCCAGCCCTGGAGCCCCAAGAGAAGGCTAGAGTCCAGTTCGAGATCACACCATACAAAAGTGGAAACAGACAGCTACAGGTGGATCTTATCAGCACCCACTTCCCAAACATCAAAGGCTTCCTCATCATCCATGTGGCCGCCACGAAGTGAGAGGGCTGGTGAGGATTTGGGAAAGCAATGATGGCAGACACAAAGAGAGTCCACCACCTTCTTCTAGTTCCAAGAACTCAATTATTGAAGGACCTGAGTTCTAAACCAAGCCAAGCCTCCAACTTATCATGTGGCCTCCTTAAAGAAATGCGATAGTCTGAAGGTACAGAAGGAGACATGTTTTCAGACATGGCCAGTGCAGTAATTTGTTTTGCTTGACTACACATATTTGTTATGAGTTTTCTCTTATTTGTTTTTTTGGTTTTTTTTTTCCAAGGGGGAAAGGTAGGAGGGAGAGGGAATCAATTTTTTGTGAAATGAAAATTAAATTTAACAACCTATATAAATAATAATAACTAGCATTTACATCATGCTTTAAAGTTTGAAAAGTATTTTGTTAATCTTCACAACAGTCCTGTAAAGTAAGCTACTTTTATTACATCCACTTTACAAATGAGGAAACTGAATCACACAGAGACCCATGCCCAGGGTCACATAGCTAGTGTCAGAGGCAGGATTGGAAATTAGCTCTTCCTGATTACAAGTCCTATACCCTACCATCTTTTTTTTTTTTTAATAAATTTTTTAAAGTGGCATATAAAATTTTGTGGCCTTGGGCAAATTTCTTTCCCCACTCCTGATTTCTTTTGAGGTAAAATGAGGTTTGACTCTAAGATCCCATTCATTTCTTATATTTTATAATTCATGGCTCCTTCTAACTCTGAAATTCTATGTTCTGAGTCCTGAGTCTCCCTCCCCTCCAACCCAAAGCCTTCACCTGCCCCACCACCATAAGCCAACATGATAACATAGGCTTCTAGATCCTAAGATTTATTCTGGTCCTGTTATACTATGGGTTGAACGGACTAAAGAACTTCCATGACTCTTGTGAAAATTGGAAAAAGGACACTGGAAGCCTTCATCTGTCATCTCCCAAACCAAGGGGAGCCATGGGGCCAGCTCCTCCAAGGTCGGTCCTACTTTCTGTATCTTTTCTAGTTTCATTATCCCAACTTCATCGGGTTCACATCAGGCTCTGTTGGAAGGCCAGCCTTTGCTGAAGGTATTCTCCCTCTTTACTGCCTCCAAACACATCCCAGGACACCTGCTCTGCTCCTTAACTTCTTCCTTATGCTCCACAGAAGAAAGGTCTTGCCTTGAATGCCCCTCAACCCTAAGTCATACTGCTTAGTGCTGTATTTGTCCCCCCAAGTCCCAGCACTTGGGAGCTTCTCCAGCTCATGTATCGAAGGCTCATGTAGTCAGAGGGTTATCTTTTTCCTTCCCTATCCCATCCTCCATACTCCTTTAGACTATCCAGAGAGACACCCTTCTCCTTCACAAGGCTCCTTGGGGGTCTAATGGACCCTACACTATTAGAAAAAAATGGGAACAGGAACAACATTGTGACTTGTTTAGAGAACTTGTGTTCTCTATTGTTCTTCAGCCATTCACTTCCCATAAGTGTTCCCAGGCCCTAACTAGAGATGAGGTAGCAAGTGCCACCACACAAGTGAGGCCCTGGGCAGGGGATTGCAGAAATGGGCTGGGTGGAGGGTCAGTGGGGGGAAGTGCCTCAGGGTAAGACCAGCTTCGGTCCCACTTGGAGAAGACCCACAGGGGTGGGCACCTTCCAGAGAGCCAGGACGCATATAGATAGAAAGGCATAGATTCCGGGTTATTATGTGATGTTATGAGGTCACCTCACCCAGCTAATATTTCAACTCATGGCCCCTTTCCCATGTTCTAATAGCCTTGACTCACTTTGGTTTAAATTATTTCTAATCGAGTTCCTGGGCCCTTAGAACTTAATAGTATCTTTTTCTTTCTCCTTTCTTCTGTCCTTTTCCATAAAATTATAGAACATCAGATCTGGAAATAGAGAAGGTCAGAACTGGAGAAGATTTTAGAAAATATCAGAAATGGGAGTGACTGTAGAGATGAGCTCTTTCAGCTCCTAGAGAGGGGTTCACAGTCAACAACAGAATCCAAGCTTTTTGGCTGTCCTAGCAAGTTTTCTTTTCTTTTCTTTTTTTTTCTGTTTATTTACTTCTCCCCTTTTTTGTTATTATAATTTATCTTAAAATTAAGTACAAAATAAAAAAAGAAAGAAAAAATTGCCATGTATACAGCAGAACATAAAAGAGGATTCAATATAAAGCAATAAATTTTCATTTCAAGAAAACCTTTATAATAAATGCTACACATAGTTTTTTTTTCTTTATTAAAGTTTTTTATTTTTCAAAACATATGCATGGCCAACTCTTCAATATTAGCCCTTGCAAAACCCTGTGTTCTGATTTCCACCTCCCTTCCCTCACATCTTCCCCTAGATGGCAAGTAGTTCAATATATGTTAAACATGATAGAAATATATGTTAAATCTAATATATGCATACATATTTATATAATTATTGTGCCACACAAGAAAAATCAAATCAAACCACTAAAAAAAGAGAGAGAAGCAAAATAAAATGCAAGCAAACAACAACAAAAAGAGTGAAAATGCTATGTTTACACATAGTTTTTATAACTGTCCAGATTTTCTTTGCTTCCTTGTAGGTTTTCTTTTGTTCTCTCCTATGTACTGTTTTCTTTTTTCCCCTTCTCTCTCCCATCCCACCCCAGAAGGCTACAATTAAGCACAGATATGTATGTGTATGTGTGTGTGTGTGTGTGTGTGTGTATATATCTATATATACACATATATCTATGTATACACAATATACACATATAGGTGTATATATGTACATATATGCAAATTATACATATGCATACCTTGATATCTATAAATATACACATATAGATATATATACACTCATGCACACATATGTAAGACTATACTATGCTTATTTCCACTTGTTATCTATTTCTCTGGAGATGGATAGTATCTTCTTTCATAAGTCCAAATCTTTCCATAGTTTTTCAAAATCAACCAGCTCATCATTACCTAGATCACAGCAGTATTCCAACCCATTCAATTCTGAGATTGTCTATAAAAGCATTTTCCCTCATTTACCTGCATTTCTTCTATTCTTGGCTACATAGGCTTTATTTATATGAGAAATTTTTAATTTAAAATAATCAAAATTACCCATTTTATACTTCAAAAAATTCTAACTTTATAATATGGTTCAAGGTCTGATACTACTGAATCTGCTACCTTTATATTTTCCCCCTATTTCTTTGAAGTTCCTAACCTTTTATTTTTCTAATTGAACTTTGTTATTATTTTTTCTAAATCAGTAAAAAATAATTTTTGTAATTTGATTGGGATGACATTACATAAATAGATTAGCTAGGTAAATTTTTCATTTTTTATTATATTGACTATCTACCCATGAACAATAAATATTACTTTTAATTATTTATATGTAACTTTATTAATATAAAATTGATTAATATTCATATGTGATAAATTTATCCCATTCACATTATAAATTGCAATAGGGGGCAGCTAGGTGGCACAGTGGATAGAGCACCAGCCCTGAAGTCAGGAAGACATGAGTTCAAATCTGGTCTCAGACACTTAACATTTCTTAGTTGTGTGACTCTGGGCAAGTCACTTAATCCCAACTGTCTCAGAAAAAAAAAAAAATGCAATTACTTATATATTTTGCTCTTTTCTATATTTCCTCTTTATCCTTCTGTCTCTTCCTATCCCTCCTCATTTTTCTACTTTATATGTACCTGCTACCTTGCCCTTCTATTCTTTAAATTACTCATCCTTCCAGGAATCCTTCCCCTATCTTCTCCCCCCACCTTATCCCTTTGCCTTCTTATTTATTTCTGAATTTAGAGAACTTTTATATCTTTCTATATGTATATGTTGTTCCCTCTTTAATCCATTCCCAAATTTGAATAAGGTTTCATCACAACCCACTCTCCTTCCACTAGATTTTTTTGTATTTATTTTTCCTCCTCCCTCATTTATGTGAAATTTTTGCTCCTTTTTATCTCCCTAGAGTTTCTATTTTTTTTAGAATCACCCCATCATACTTAGCTCAGCCCAAGCCTTTCTTTCAAACGATCCAAATGAAAATGACAGTCATAAAAGAACTGATAAATATTCAAAAATAAGAAGTAAATGATTTGACCATATTGAGTCCCTTATATTTGGTCCCTAGTGTTTATATTTCTGCAGGATATTCTATGTCCAATTTTCTCCTGAGTTCTGCTGGTTTTGTCACAAATAATCAAAGTCTTTCAGTTCATTAAATGTCCATTTTGAAAAATCAGGGCTATACTTAACTTTGCTAGGTAAGTTGGCCTTGGTCATAACCCCAACTGTTTTGCTCTATGAATCATAGTATTCCATCATCTATAGCCCTTCAATATAGTAGCAGCTAGGTCTTGTGTAATTCTTATTGTATCCCCACATTAATTAAATTTTATCTTTAACCTGGAAGCTTTGAAACTTGGCTATGGCATTTCTGTAAGTTTCCTCCTAAATCTCTTTCAGGTGGTGATTGGTAGATTTTTTTCTATTTCTGCTTTGTCTTCTTGTTCTGGAACTTCAGGGAAATTTTCCTTATTAAGTTCTTGTAATATTGTATCAATTACTTTTTAAACAGTAATTTTCAGTCAGTCTCACTATTTTTATGTTATTTCTCCCCAATCTATTCTCCAGATCGGTTGTTTTTCTGATGAGATTTCACACTTTTCTATTTTTTCATTCTTTTGATTTGATTTGATTTGATTTGATTTTGTGCCTCAGAATGGCATTAGCTTCCCTTTGCCCATTGTTAGTTTTCAGGGAATTATTTTCTTCCTTAAGTTTTTAGTTTACTATTTGAAGTTGGTTGACATTCTTTTTATAGTTTTCTTGACTTGTTTTTTTCTAATTTTCCCTCAGTCTCTCTTATCTGATTTTTCAAGTCCTTTTTAAATTCTTCTAAGAAATCTTTTTGTGTTTGGGACTATTTTACATTTCTCATTGAAAAAGGAATGGCTTTTTTAACTCCATTTTCTTCCTCTGAATATGAACCCTGATCTTCTCTATCCCCATAGTAACTATCTATAGTTGCGTGTTTTTTTTCTCCTTTGCTTGCTCATTTTAATCTTTTGTTTTGTTTTTATTTTTAGCAACTATTAGTCCCGAGGTATGGGACTTCAGGTTCTTCTGTCTGTCCTAAAGCTCAATCTTAGGCTCCTCTCTCCACTTTTAAGCCTGAGTTAGAGCCCCCAGTCATACCATTCAGCCAAAGATCTGAGTCCTTATGGGTCCTTCTGGTGGTTGCAAACTACAACCAGCAGGGTCCTGCTCCTCTGCTACTGCAGGTGCACACTAGCTCCTTCTCCCCTGTAGTCATACCACTGCAGTGAAAGGTCCCTCTCTTGAATCCCTGAAATGAAAGGGAGGATCCTCCAACTGGAATCCTCCAAGAGCTATTTATTCATTCATTCTTTGCTCATTAATTTCGCTATCAGCATTTATTAAGGAGCCATATTCATGGTAGATACTCCCCCCCCCCAAATGAAATAAAGCTAATTCTTAGCCTCAAGTAACATATAGTCTACTAGAAGTAATAGAATCTGTACTTAGATATAAGTACAATAAAAGGTAATATAAGATAGGAGCAAAAGAGAGCTTCTGAGAAAGAACTCAAGGATAACTTGAGGAGGAAGATCTCATTCCCAATTGAGAGCTCAGGAAAGGCATCATGGAGGAGGTAGCATTCCAGTAAGACAATCTCAGTTGTATCCTGAGACCAATAATAGGCCTTCAGTTAAGAACTCATTCCTGTGCTTATTTACTGATTTAACAATTCCCAAATTCCAAATAATGGAATGCCTTGTCTCATGGTGAGTTCCCCATCACTGAAGGTGCTCAAGAGGACAAGTGTGCTACAGTCAGAGAGAGAAAGAAGAGTACGGCTGCGAGTGGTCAGTTGTTCCCAGGAGGAGGTTAGAGCCTGAAGGGAGGTTAGGAAGTTAGGTGGGTGTTGAAAGATGCAAAGGAGTTAGAGATGGGGAGAGGAAAGACAAACCAAATAGCAGGAAGGCTGAAGAGCAGAGGTCCCTGTGAAAAAGAGGGGGGGAGGAGAGAGAGAGAGAGAGAGAGAGAGAGAGAGAGAGAGAGAGGAAGAGAGAGAGAGAGAGACAGACAGACAGACAGAGACAGAGACAGAGAGAAGAGAGACAGAGACAGAGACAGAGAGAGAGACAGACAGAGACAGAGAGAAGAGAGACAGAGTCAGAGAGAGAGAAAGACAGAGATAGTGAAAGAGAGAGAGACAGGGACAGACAGAGAGGATAGAGAGAAGAGAGAGAGAGAGAAAGAGAGAGAGAGAGAGAGTGTGTGTGTGTGTGTGTGTGTGTGTGTGTGTGTGGCCTAGTCAGGGCCAGAAGAGGGGAAGATCCTTAAAAACCCTGAGCTCCAAAAGGAGTTTGGCCATAACACTGAAGGTAATAACCTATAGTTTCTTGAGCAGGGGAGGGACACGTGGAGAACAGACTTTAGGCAGGTTATACTACAGACAACTAAAGCCCTGAGAATTGAGGTTCCCTTTGAAGTTATCTCCAAAACAAAAACTATCAAGGCTTCTTTATGCAAGCTCTGGGCAGAGAACCCAGTTCTAGGTACTCCACTGAGGACATGTGAAGAAGATACACTCTCTGCTCCTGTAATCCATCTCTGCCTTTTACAGGAGGGTTCGTGTTGGCTAATAATGTGAGACCGGTTGAAAGCAAGTCTATTAGGGAAGAGTTGCTGGACCTAGGAGTCTCTCTAACCAGCTTCCCTGGGAGGTCAGAGTTCCCTTTTATGGGCCTCTATTCTCAGGCACAGGAAGACAGGTTGGGCCTCTCCCAACCCAGACTGATGCAGAAAGATCAAGAGGTCTCTAAGCCAGTTAACTGTATTGGTTAATGGAATGGAAACCAAGCTGGCCCAAAGCTGCCATTGGTTGCTTGGGTTGACGATGCTTCCCTCCTTTCCTTCTCTGCCTCCCACTTCCTGGGACCCCAGTTCCCTGATTCAGTTGATATCCGTTTGATATCCGTTTACGGGAATATATGACCAGACTCTGTCCAAGATAGGATCACAAAGGAGAGAAACACAATATGTCATTCTATCACTGGGTTAATTTAAGCTCCAAGGAGGAAGGTACTTTGTGATGGGCCGGTAGATATCACCTTGTCCCAGACTACACTGTGCAGGGCCAGTCCTGCTCCAAACCTGCAGCATCGGCAGGATGCCCAGCAGGGAATGTGAACTGCGGACTCTGCCTTTAGAAAGCCTCCGGTCCATACCCCACAGCCAGTTTGGCGGCCTGAAGTAGCTTCCCTGAGAACTGTCCCTGCCTTGCCCTGCCCCGTCCTGCCCGGCCCTGCTCTGCCCTGCCCTGATCTTCCTGCAGTTTCCTGGCGCCTAGGGATTAATTTGTCAGCAATGTTGCCAATCGTATATTTGAACTTCCCGATGAGCATGGCTCTTGCCTCCCCACCACAGGCCAGGCCAGCAAAGGGTCATGTGGGTTGAAGTGGGGGGCAAGGAGGATGGAAGGTCAGCAGGCTAAGTCTGGAGCTGTGAGAAACATCTTGGATTATCTTGGGTCTGTCAAACAGGCCCAAGGCCCTAAAACGGAGCTTTCACTTTCCCAGTAAGAACCTGGATTCCAGTGCCAGGTCCTCTTAGCAGTGGTGGGTAGGAAGTGAACACAAACTCTTGTCTCTGTGCTCATTTCTCTAAGGCTGTGCGAGTTCCTGGCTTACCTAGCCCACGAGGCCTTGGCCCTGGGCTCAGACTGACGCCTGATTCCAGCTCCAGATTTGTCCCTGAGAGGCAGAGCCTCCAGCCGCCCTTTCTGCCCCCCTCTGTAGTGCCCTGGGAACCCTTTCCAAATGAGAGTGCTTATGCTGTGGCTTCCTCTAGCCTTCCTTACTTCTGAACCTGAGATGTGAATGAGAGAATAAATGTGTGTGAGTTAGGGAGGGGGATTAGGGATGCAAAGTTTAGAGAAGGAAAATACTAGAGTTCCCGGAGCTTATTAAAGTCTATTTGAGAGGCACCTGGCTGACAAGTGTAATTTCTTCCTTAGTTCAGAGACTAATCAAGCAGACAATTCCTGCTATGTTCAGTTATTTGTGAGTTCTTGGCCATAAAGAGTCAAGAGTTTGTTTCCCTGAAAGAGCTGAAATACAAACTTTCTTTGGATTAAAAAATCAGACCCACATGAAGATATTCACACACATAGACATGCATTTGCACACACACACACACACACACACACACACACACACATAATATAAATGCCCAAATACGTATACTCATTTGTAAGCAGTATAGAAAACATGAACTAAGTGTCATTATTATTAGACACATGCCCAGACGTGTTCTCAATGAAAATTTATTGAAGTGGATTCAATAAACATTTTGGAAACACCTTTTGATTGCAAGGTTTTGCACTTGCTGTCAGTACAGAGATGAAAAATGATAATCTCTTACCTCAGAGAAATTTGAGTCTATTAATGTGGATAGAGTATATAAACAAGTGAATGTTAGATAAAGTATGGTGAGAGCAAACAAAAAATCTAGAAAAATGTCCTGAGAAAAATCTAAAAGATCTAACTTTCCCCCTTAGAGAATGAGGGAAGGTTTTTATGGAGGAAGTAGCACCTGAACTGAAGTGTGGAGGATTTGGCTGAAACAATGGGGTTAAGTGACTTACCCAAGGTCACACAGCTAGGAAGTGTTAAGTGTCTGAGACTAGATTTGAACTCAGGTCTGTTTGACTTCAGGGCTGGTGCTCTATCCACCGTGCTACCTAACTGCCCACCTAGAACCTTACCTAGATAGTAATGAGCCACTCAATATTTTTGAGTGAAAAAGTGGCACAGAATCACAGAATCTTAAGAGCTAGAAGGAATGTCAAATAATATCTGGTTCAACCTGTACCCAAACAAGGATCTTCTCTACAACACACTCATTAAATTCATCCTACCTCTTTTTAAAGACTTCAAGCAAAAAGGAATCCACAGCTTTCCAAATCATCCTATTCCACTCGAGAATAGTTCTAAATGTAAAGAAGTCTTTCCTCTCAGCAGTTGCCCAAATCTCCCCCTTACCAGCATTCCACAGTTCCTGGGAAAAGAGACTATAAGCCAGGAGCTTCCTTTTCCCCTTCTCTACAGTTAAAAACTCCTTGACATCCTTCATTCTCATCTCCTTTACTCAAGTCTCTCATTAAGAAGCCTTTCTCCTTAAGGCCAATTTCTCTAAAATTATGTTGGGTCATTGGATCCCATCTTCTCCAGTCTCCCCCAATAGAGTGTCCTCATAACACCATTCTATTCTCCCTTCTCCCTTTTTCTCTAACACAAATACACACAGAGAGATACACACACACTCTTCAATTTTTCCTATCACTTTTTTCTGCACTTACAAATGTGCCCAAGTTCTTCCTCAAAAACATCATTGACCCTACTATCCCCTCAAGTTATCATCCTATATCTCTCCCTCCCTTTCATAGCCATACATCTAGAAAAAGCCCTCTCCTTATGTTGCCTCCACTTTCATTCTCATTTGCTTCTTACCCCTTATATAATCCAGCTTCCAACTTCCTCACTCAAATAAAACTGCTCTCTTCAAATTTGCCAATGATTTCTTAATTTCCAGATTTGATGGCCTTTTCTTAGTTCTCATCCTCCCCAATCTCTCTACAAGGTTGACCACCAACTATTAACCAATCTCTCCTCTATATTCTCTTCTTGCTGAATTTTCATGATTACTCTATTTTGGTTCTTCTCCATCTGTCTATCCTATCTTCTCTTTGAGTGAATGAAAATGCATTTATTCTTATGTGCCAAGCATTATTCTAAGTGCTAGAGATATAAATACAAAAATGTACTCTCTTTTTCAAGTCCCTGCTTTAACACTTTAATAGGAAGAAATAATATTTAAGAAAAGTTTTTTTGGTGGGAAAGTTAGAGGGAGGATGAATAAAGCCATAGAGAAATAGAATGACATTCCTTTTTCAGGACTAACGAGTCTAAATTTGATTACAGTTCCAAAAACTGGCAGAACTAGGATTTTAACTCAGGTCCTTCATTGCCAAGTTCAACATTTTCTACTCTGTCATGCTATCTTCCAATCAATGCAATGGGAAACGTATGAAAATCATCATGATATGGTGAATAGAGCAAGGAAATTAAGAGTCAGGAGGAACTAGATTCAAATCTGAACTCAAAAGATTTGTTGACCATGGGCAAGTCACTAAATTTCTTTTAGTGACCTCAACTGTAAAACAAAGGGGTTCCATTCAATGGCCTCTAAAGCCCTTTCAGCCCTAAACATATGAAAGTGGAAGAAACTTTAGAGTCAGGAGCCCAGGTTCAAAAACATATTTAATAAGCTAATCAACCTTCAGCAATTCCCTTTAGGCCTCAGGCTATATATCTATAAAATTGGGGTAATAATTTCACTACTTACTTCTTATATTACTAAATTTTTTAAAAATCTTGAAGCATTATATAGATAGATATGATTTATTACATAAATCATATACATAGAGACGTAACATACATGTTCACTGCTGAATCGTTAAGGTTCAGTAAAGTGGGCATAGAAACCTGAGCGATGTAGAAGTCAACTTGATATTCCCAATTTCCAGGCAATTTCCAGTAGTCCTAGGTTCTGAGACAATCCTCAGTCACCTGAGTGGAGTGGCTCCCCTCCAGATGGAAAAGGCTTTGAGCCATATGGGCCAGTGCCAAAGGTCCAAGAGCACCATTGCATGATTCTCTTAATGTTCATAGAAGAGTCCCTGATGGCAACTTCAGTCATTTGCCCCATGCTTCCCCCTAGTGAGCTAAACGTGAATCACAGCATTGAAAGAATTTTCAGATCCCAGAATGAGGGTAGTTTAACCATTTTCCTTTTATTGGATCTGGGGGAAAGGAACTGTGTAGACACATGCCCTTGGAGAAAGGTATCTTTTTGACCCTAAGCTCAATTTAACCTTTTGAGGCTAACTCAAAACTTTTCTTTTTCCTGTGTCTTAAGACTTTTAATGCTATTCATCTGGATGGTGACATTTAGCCCCTCAGTTCTTTTTTTTTTTTAATAGTATTTAATTTTTTTAAAAATACATAATGTTTACAAATACATAAATGTTTTCAACATTAATCTTTGCAAAACCTGTGTTCCAAATTTTTTCACCCTTTCTCCCTCCCTTTCCCCTCCCTCAGACAGCAAGCAATCTGATACAAACATATGCAGTTCTTCTAAATTTATTTCCATATTCATCATGCCACACACACACACAAAAAAAACCTGATCAAAAGGGGAGAAAAATGAGAAAAAAAACAAGCAAACAACAACAAAAGGTGAAAACACTATGCTTGGATCCATATTCAGTCTCCATCATTCTCTCTCTGGATGCAGATGGCATTTTCCATCCCAACTCTATTAGAATTGCCTTGGATCACCTCATTGATAAAAAGAAACAAGTCCATCATAGTTGATCATCACTATTGTTTCTGTGTACAATGTTCTCTTGGTTCTGCTCAGTTTATTTAGCATCAATTCATGTAAGTCTTTCTATAGTTCCTCAGTTCTTTTCCAGGCCATCCACTCTACACTGACCACACTCTCCTCTCCCTATTTCCACCCCTTGTTGAATTCAACTCTATACAATCCTCTACACTGGAATTCCTTACCCTATGTAACTACACTTATATTGCTGTTCATACCTTGTCAAGTGGCAACTTTGTATTATTCCCATTAATTCCCTTCTCTACTCCTTTCTAGTGATAAGATTGTGCTAGGTCCACTACAAATTTGTTACATAATCCCAACTGGAACCTCTTTGCAAGATGGTCCTTTAACACTTCCCTAATGGAGTCACTATCCCCCCTTCACAACTGCTGCAAATCTTTCATCCCTCTGCAACCTCACACAATATTCCACTCCCCCACAAAGTCCTCTTAGTTGAGGACTTTGCCTCATACTTCACAAAAAATAAAATTGAAGCCATTTACCAAAATCTTTCCTTTCTCTCATCTCACATCACTCAGATATTTTGTTCCACTATCTCCTCTTTCAATCATCTTATGTGAATAGGTAGCCCCTTTCTCCTTGACAAGGCAAAATTTCAACATGCATCCTTTATTTCATTCTGTCTTTTCCAGAAGATTGCCCTATCATCCCCACCCTCACAAAGCTCTTCAATTCATACATATTTCCTTAAACCTGTCTTCTCCATCCTTAAAAGACTCTCACTTGAACTATTCTAATCCTTTTACAGCTAACCTTGAAACATTTTATCTACAAATGGGGACTCCACTTCCACTCATCTCACTTCCTCCCTTCTAAACTTTCTGGTAATGATTTCTAATTTCATCATTCAATTGAAACTGCTCTTTCCTAAATGACCTGTTATCTTTTAATTTCCAAGTCTAATAGTCTTTTTCTTTTCCATGAATCTGTTGTCATCATATTCATCATTTCTTACAGCGTTCCATTACCTTCATGTACAACAATTTGTTTAGCCATTGCTTAATCAGTACACATCTACTCTTCTTCCACTTATTTGTCACTATAAAAGTATTGCCATATTTTGGTGTATATAGGAACAGTCTTTTCTCAATAATTAATCTTGCCTTCTGTGCGACTTTTGAAACTATCACCCTCTTCTCGTAGATACTGTCCTCTCCAGATTTTCATGACACTTCTCTCTCTGGGTTCTTCTACCTCTATTAATGATCCAGTTTGCTGGTCATTAACTAGATTACACCCAAGACTGTACAAACCCTCTTTGCTATTCCCTTTATTCCATCTTACTTGGTGATGATCTCCATTCTCATGGGTTCCATGATCTTTATGCTGATGATTTATATATATATATATCCAACTCTAATCTCTCTTCTGAGCCACAGTTCTATATCCAATTATTTGCGACCTCATTTTGGGGGTTTTCTAGCAAAGATACTTCAGTGGTTTGCCACTTTTTTTTTTTTTTTGGCTGAGGTAATTGGGGTTAAATGATTTGCCCAAGTTCACCCAACCAGGAAGTATCAAGTATCTGAGGTCATATTTGACCTCAGATCCTCCTGACTTCAGGACTGGTGCTCTATCTGTGCCACCTAGCTGCCCCTGCCATTTTCTTTTCCTGATTTTTACAAATGAGGAAGTAAGGCAAATAGTATTAAGTGACTTGCACAGGATCACACAACTAGTAAATGTCTAAGCTGGATTTGAACTCATGAAGAAGAATCTTCCTGATTCCAAGCCCAGACTTAGCTGCCCTAGTTCCATGTCACTAACTACCAAAAAAGACATCTGGAAGTTTATGTCACAGACATTTCAAACAATACATACAACTTATTTATCATTGTTATCCCCAAACCTAATTCTTTTCTCAGATTCCCTACAATAAATATAATGAGGATGTCATCATTCTTCCAATCACCAGGCTCAGGTTAATGTTATCCTCCTCATTTGTACTCATCCATAGATCCATTCTGTGGACAACTCTTATCATTTCTACATTCACATTTCTTGCATGTCTCTTCTTTTCCCATTCACACAAGCTCTACCCTATTACAAGCCCTTATCACTCCTTGCCTGGACTGCTGACATAGTCTGCTAGCTGGTTTTCCTCTTCCAACTCTTCCCCATTCTAATCCATCCTCCATTCAACTGTCAGTGAATTTATGTGCAACTCTACCATATCAACTCACAGCCCCCTCCCCCATACACACACTCTCTCATCTCCAACTCTGTATCTTTTCATTGACTGTCCCTTCTCACTAGAATGCTGCCTTTCCTTATGTCTGGTTCCTAGCTGCAAAACATGGCTCCATCTTCTACCAGAAATCTTTTCCTGTTCCATCAACTTTCCCTACTTCCATGCTACTGGTCCTATTATGCCATCTATCTTTTACATATATAAATGCATCCATATGTGGTCCTACCTATTATAATCTGGGACCTTTGAGGTCAGCAATATGACTATTACATTTCTTTATATCCTTAAGGATATAAAGTATCCTTAAGGATGTTAAGCAGAGGGCTTGGAACATGGCAGATGCTTAATAAATGCTCTTTAACTTCAGATGATTTACCAGAAAATCCAAAACATCTTCAGATGAAGTGATGTAGAACCATTCCTTCTCCCTTGTATTTGGAAAATTATTGTACTTAAGACATTACATTTGTTCCTATTATGTTTCTCTTCTTAGAATTCAGCCATCATGACTTGAATACTGTTATTCAGTTTTAGCTAATTTTGTCATCTTTGCACTACCTGAAGAGTTAATAAATATTTCTTCAAAGCCTTTGTTCAAATCATTAAAAAAAAGCCATTAAAAATAAGCCATTAAAAATGTACAAAATACCTTATTCCATATTCCAAAATACATTCTAAATGGATAGTGACCTTAAGAGTAAATAAATCACATTTCTTACACTTACCTTAACTGAACAATGGATAGGGATGATTACAAAACTAAAGTAATTTTGATAACATGCAACTGAAAACATTTTGCACAAAATTAATGCCCCGGACTGAATGTAGGTCACAACACAGATTTTCACATTTTGTAAATTGTTTGCCTTTTGGTTTTTCTCTTTTTTTGCTGATGTTTCTTGTGCAACATGATAAATGTGGAAATATGTATAGAAGAATTGGATTACTTGCTGCCCAGAGACTGTCTCAGGGGAATAACAAAAACTTGGAACACAAGGATTTGTACAGGTTAATGTTGAAAACTATTTTGAAAACAAAAAGCTATTACTAAATATATATATATACATATTAATGCAACTATGACAAGAAAGCATTGAATGGGGGGGGGGGAGGGGAACCAGGGTAGAATTTGTTACCAAACATTAAAATTTGATATTAGATCTAGATAACATATATGCCAATATAGAATATATATTGATCTCTATGTAATTACACATTTATATATCTAATGTCTATATATGTATATGTATATATATGATCAACAGTCATTCCCCAATAAGTGATCAAAAAAAATAATTGATTCTCAAAAGAATTATATACTATTAACCACCATATGAAAGGATGCTTCAAACCATTAAATGACATGCAAATCAAAACATATCTGACATTTCTCCTCATAGCTTACAAATCTGCAAAGACAAGAATTTATGTTGGAGGAGTTGGAGGGAGATAGGGACACTAATACACTGTTGTTGAGGCTATATATAAATCACTGCAACCATTTTGGAAAGCAATTTGGAATTAAAATGACTAAAGTGTTCATATTTTTTGACCCAGAAATATCACTACTAGACTTATACCCCATGGAAGTTAGCGATAAGAAATTTATGCCAATACATTATAGCAGTACTTTTTGTTGTGATACTAAAGAATTAGAAACAAACAAAAACAAAACCCTCAACAAAAAATGGGGCAGCTAGATGACGCAGTGGATAGAGTACCAGCTCTGGAGTCAGGAGAAACTGAGTTTAAATCCGGCCTCAGACATTTAATACTTCCTAGCTGTGTGACCCTGGAAAAGTCATTTAATCCCAATTGCCTAAAAAAAAATTTTTTTAAATAAAGAATTGGAAATAAAGTAGATATCCGTTGATTGGGGAATAATGCAAACTGTAATATGTAAATGTAATATTACCAAACTGTAAGAAATGACACATGAATACCATGAAGCATAAAAAATTACATCAACAGGTAACAAAGTGAAGAGAGTGAAGAAAATATACACAATTATAATAAACATAAAAAGAACCATTAAAATAGAGGAAGTGAATTGTTGCAAAATTACAAACCAAGCGTGACTTGAGATATGACAACCATCTAACTCCTATGCAGAGGTGGGAGGTTCCTAAGAGTAGTACATTGCACTTATTTTCAGATTTTTCAATCTATCCATTTGCTGATGCTTTTTCTTTTCCTTTTGTCTTTTAAAAAATATTTCTTATATAAGATAGCTTTCTGGGAGAATGGGAAAGAATATTATGGAAAATTATGGTAACAAAAAAAAAAGTAACTTCAATAAAATCTCATTTTTACAAAACCACACCAAGATAAGCACAGATATCTTGGGGCACTCCACTAGCAACTTCTTTCCAAGCTGACTTCAAATCATCTATGTCCAGCCATCCCACTGGTTCTAAATCCACCTAACTACAATACTGTAGTTTTGGTCCCTTAATTTTCCTAATTTTCCATCTCTTCCCTCACCAATTCCCTGTTGCCTCCCTTTGCCCCCAAAAGAAATATAAAAGATATTTCTATTACGTTAAAAATCAGAATTATCCAATCTGACCCAGAGGACATTCCAAAAATTCACAAATAATTTACATCACAACAAAAACTTTATATTTTATTAATCTGGCAATAGAGTATCATAAGAATGAATTTTAAAAGCATATTTAACCTAGCATACTTTAAAAAGTACCTTAGCATATTTTAATTCTTAGCCTAGAAAGGCTACCAGCTATTAGTACCATGCTCCTAAGATCTCATATAGCACTTCACACTTCTCTAAATAAATATTAACATATATGTATGTTTATTATTGTAGTTGTAAAGCAGCATAATTTAATAGTCAAATTCTGAATTTTAATTCCTGGGATGATGATGTGATCTTAGGGAAATCAAACTCTTTGAATGTTTCCCTATCTATAAAATGATAATTGTAATTCTCTCACCATCTCACAAGTTCATTGTGAGCAAAGTGTTTTATCCCTTAGAATTCGATAGAGATGAGTTATTAACAGAATAATTGTTTCTCATGTCCTCTCTCTCCCCTTCACCACAATGAAGGCAACGGAAACCGTCTTTTGGCACTGACAGGATTAGACAAGAGTGTTAAGAATTGGTCAATTCTTGAAACACTTGTTCTCAACAATTAAGGTTTAATTAAAGAAATGTTCCTACTTCCCTCAGACCTTCAGAGGTTGACCAAGCCAATGTCTGTGTTACAATAAAAAGAAAGCATCCAGCTTTGCATAAGGAGTCTTTCTGTTGAAAAAATGTAAGAAGCCAGTTATTTTGAAACACCCAAGAAACAAAGCCATTAATTTGAGAAGACCTCTAAATTTTAGTCCCAATGGATCTAAGCACTGCCTCCCCAATTCTATCACATCTCATGCCTACAACAGCAAAGTCCCAGAAAACAACAACGTCCAAAATTAAAAGATTTTTTTCCTGAAGTTTATTATAAACCAAGTTCAAAGGCAGTAAGACAACTATTTACAACTTTCCAGGTGGCAAACATGGAAATAACATCTGAGCAAGGCCTACAGGATCTTAGGGTCTTGGTGGGCGCATCCCCG
This sequence comes from Sarcophilus harrisii, assembly GCF_902635505.1. Lineage (NCBI taxonomy): Eukaryota > Metazoa > Chordata > Mammalia > Dasyuromorphia > Dasyuridae > Sarcophilus > Sarcophilus harrisii. Next base: position 476,068,860 of record NC_045427.1, on the reverse strand, counting down.
GAGGTGGAGGACCTGTGAAGGAAAGAAAGGATGAAAAGAATATCTAACAGTCTAGGATAAACAAGACAATGAATTCTGGCCAAGACTAAAAATATTCTGATTATAGTCAAGAGATGGCTCTTTTGTAAGATCCTTAGTCTAGTTCACATCCAAATTAAAACATAACTGGGAAATGTTTAACAAAACAAAAATAAAACATTGTAATATTAACTTATGGGTTTCTAAGTTAATATGTAACCCACAAGATCAATTTATATTTGTTTTTTAATATCACTCATCTAGACAACACCTGTGCATGCGTATGTGTGCATGTGTGTGTGTGCAATTCAAATTTCCATCTGCTAATAATAGAAACTAAAGGCTTCAGCATTTTTAGAAGCAGTGGCAGCACAATCCATATAGGTCACATTTAACACTAGAAGGACCACAATTCAAGAATTCACCAAAAGATCAAGTTTTGTTAATTAATTCATCAGTGCATTTTTTATTCATAAGGCAAAGAAAATCAGTAATAGAATGAAAATTTTTATTTCCAAGTAAAATTACACTATTTTTAGGTCAACTGACATACATGGTCCAGCTAGTGTTAAAATACATAGAAACACAATCACTCAAGAAGAAGGATGGGTTATAAAGACCATTTTGTTCAATCTATATCTGAGTAAGAACATCTCTACTAACTCACTGTAACCTCCTTGGACAAATCATTTCTCCCCTGTGAGTCTTTTTAAGATGGAAACACTACTACTTAACACTGAAAGACTTTAGAGGATTATTCAAAGGATCACAAGAGGTCACAGACACAGAAATAAAAAGAATCTCATATGGGTCATCTATACAATACCCCCCACTTTACAGAGGAGAAAACTCTGTAAAAGGCTCTGTAAAAGGCTAAGCTTGCCCACGATCAAAAAGGCAGTAAATAACAAATTTGGCATTCAAATCCAGGCCTTGTACTCTCAATCCTCTCTACTCAATCCTTTGCTACTTTTATAGCACAATTTGATGGACAAAAAAAGTGCTTTAAAAAATAAAAGCTTCAGTGCAAATTTAAAGATCATAATTCCAGAGCTAAAAATGATCTTAGAACAGAATAAAAATATACAGGCATTAATAGGTACTTTAGAACACTAAATATTAGATATATAACCCAATCTCTCTCCCTCAAGACATTCTGACCAAAAAATAATAATTTTTAAAAGGACATCCTGACTTTAATATCCTCAGTACCACTATTTCAGAACACTCACCTCTCATTCCTGGAGGAGGGGGTCTCATGCCAGGAGGGGGCATGCCCATTGGTGCCCCTCGACCTGGGGGCATCCCCATTGGAGGGCCCATGGGAGGTCTCATGCCAGGTGGGGGAGCCATCATGCCTGCAACAGAAAAGTCCCAGAAAACCAGCTGAATATTTGTCTTGGAGAGAAAAAAAATACCATCACAAAGAGCTCAAAGGTCTATCACCACTTTCTCCCAATCCAGCCATCCCCATATCCTTAAGATCTAAATTCAGGAACCATGGCTTCTTACAGTTCATCCCATTCCTTTAAATCATATCTCAAGAGATGAGCTTTGACTAAGACACACAGCTGGACCTCAGAGTAATCCTGCTGACTGATCCCAACTCCTCATCAAGTTCAGACAAGGTCATGCTTCATCACTAATCCAGCTGGGGGCCTCTCCCTTCAAGAAGCACTGGTCCCAGGGGTTTTGTACCTGGAGGAGGTGCTCCTCGGCCCATTGGTGGGGGAGGTCCTCCTCGGCCTGGAGGATATTGTGTTGGGGCCCCTGCAATGCTGGCTGTGGCGGCAGCAGCTGCAGCAGCAACAGTTCCTCTTCCCTGTGGAGTCATCACCTGGAAAAACATAGTGGAACGAACATCAGAGATCTTGTCAGTATAAGGTCATGGAATCCTAAAGCCAGAAAAGACTTAGGAGATCCAACTCTCAACAAAGCATCACCAAGAAATAGATACCTAGTCATAACTTAAATATCTCCAATAACAGGGAGAGCTATACCCACTTGAGAAAACCCATTCCATTTTGGATAGTTATAAATGGTAGTTTTTTCCCACATCAAGACAAAGTTTGCCTCTCTCAACTTTCTACCCTGAAGCCAATAATCAAATTGTTCTGTCACTGACGACCCTCAAATATCAGAACGTAGTAAATCAAGACCTCCAAGACCCCGATGAATCTGCCAATTTTCCCAGTTAAACATCCCTAGTTCCTTCAACTAATCCTTCCTTGACATGGTTTCCTCTCCTCAACTTTAGTACTATCACATGTTGTCAAATGTCCCTTCTAAATTCAAGTATTCCCAGTCAGGGTTTCTGCCATGCTACCATAGCTTGGTAATGAGCTTCTTCCTAGGGAATCCAGACAGACACACTGGAGTTCTGAGCAAAACACAGATATTTAACTATACTTAAATTCTAGTGACAGACTGACTTCCTCTACATAATGTAGGTGCTGCTATCCTGAATGCATGGCTCTCAGCAATGCAAGGTCTATGGACTAATCTACATTAAAAATACTGAACGGTAGCAAAAAGTATGACAATGGAAAAGCATGAGACAGTGGGGGGGAAAAGGAGCTGGAGTTCACAGCATGGCACCACTACCTATTAGTCACGATGCTTATACCAGCATGATCCTGGTTAAACCATGAAAACTCTTTAGACAAGTTTCCTTATTTATAAAATTACAGAGTGTTGGACCAAACCTTTAAGGTCCCTTCCAGCTCTCGATCTTTGATTGTTAAGAGTCTTTCAATCAGAATATATGAATTCATATCTTGGAGCTGACACTATAATTTTAAGACCCTAGGAAAGTCCCTCAGCTCTCAGAGCTTGTTTCCTCACTTGTACATTGGAAAGAAGACCTGTACTACTTACCACATAGCATAATAAAGAGAAAATTTTTTATATTTTGAAGTGCTAAGGAAAGTGAGTTATTTATTAAAAATGACAGAAGTGACCCAGGGTAGGAGCCATAATTCACAACATCACTGACCAGAAGACACAATTTTTCCCCCAAGAATGTTATTATTTACATATTTTCTTTACATTTCTGACAGCTTATAGAAGCTGTGGGATGGATCAAGAAAAACATTGGACCTTTGGGCAGCTCAAACAAGCTATCACTATATGTTATTATACAATGCTAGAAGTTTTTGATGAGAAAAAAATGTTCATTTTTAAAAAAACTATTGCACTCACATTTAGATTTTTTAAAAAATATATTAAATCATTTTGGTCATGTATACTTATTGTGTATCTAATTTATATTTTAATGTATTTAACATCTACTGGTCATCCTGCCATCTAGGGGAGGGGGTGGGGGGTAAGAGGTGAAAAATTGGAACAAGAGGTTTGGCAATTGTTAACGCTGTAAAGTTATCCATGCATATAACCTGTAAATAAAAGGCTATTAAATAAATAAAAAAATAAAAATAAAAATATATTAAATCACAAATGACTAAAGTTAAAAATCATATTTTTACTGGTTTTCAAAAAAAGTAAATACAAATTATTAGTGTAGCTCAGCAATTAGCTCCTTAGGAAAGAAAAGCTTATACTAACTGGACAAAGCACATATCTTTAACACATCCCAATTTAAACCACCTAACACTCTCTCTTATCAAATTCTCAGAGATACAAGATGAAACTCCCTAATCACAATTAAAATTCACAATGATTACATTTTTCCCCTTCACACCTGTTTTTTAAAGAGCCCCCATAGAAAACTTAGGAAGCACATGTAATTTCAGGTCTGAAATCTTTCCCAACATTTAAAACCCAGAGGCTTGTATATCCTCAGAGCTCTAGTATGAGCACTATTCTCTCTCACATTACACTCATATTCACTCAGTTCCAATGGATCCAATTATTACCTAAAGCAGATGATTAGCAAATCTACAGATTCAGTCCTTACTTCTCATCTGAACTATAATCCTACATCACCAATTTGCTGAACATCTCCACCTAAATTTCTCAAAGGCATATAAAATGCAACACAACCAAAAAAGAACTTATCCCTCCCCCCACCGAAATATACTTTGTCCTAATTTCCATCTGTCAAAGATACCATCAATCTTAAAGTCATTCAAATTTGTAACTCCAGTCATTTTTACCTATTCATTTCTTTTCATGTCCCATATCCAAATCAACTGCCAAGTATTGTGGATTCTATCTTCTCTCACATCTATCTTCTTCTTTCCACTTAAACAGTACCCTAACCTAGCTTAAATCCTCTATCACCTTTCACCTGGACTACTAAAAACAGCCAGTCCATTCTCCAATCCATCCTCTACATAGCAGCCAAAGTGATATACCTAAAGAAAAGAGCTGACCCTGTCATCACCCTTCTAAAGAACTTTTGGTGGCACATTCTCTCTTGGCTCTAGGATAAAATACAAATTTTAACTTCTCTTGAGTAGCATTTAAAGTCCTTCACATTCCGGCTCCAGCCTATCTTTTCACAATGATTATATTATTGGCCATCACATGAACCACTTGTTTTTCCCCTCCACACTATATCCTGCTTTTGTCTCTACAAAAGCTACTCTCTCCGGTCTTACCTCTACTTTGTAGTTATTAGTGCTGTCCACCCCAAGATTACTTTGGATTTTCTGTATTTATCTGATATATTGTTACTTATGCACATGTTTGTTCCCCCCCACCCTCCACCCTCAACAGAGCATCAGACTCTTGAAGGCAGGAAGTCTTATTTTTGCTTTTGTATCCCCAGTGCCTGGTATATAGCAAGTGCGCAATGAATGAAGTGAATTTTACTTTTGGCACTAATCCCACAACTATCCCCTCCTTCCATATAGAATTCGATATTATCATAGCTTCTCACCTGTTGAGATGGCCCTCCTACCCCTCGGACAGGCCCTGCTAGCCCTGCAGGAGCCTGGGGCATTGGGACACCAGCAGGCACACCTCTCCCTGCTGCCCTGCCAATCCCAGGACCTCCTGCAGCCCCAGCAAGTGGTACTCGGGCAATACCAGTCTGAAACAAACAAACAAACAAAAATTTAAGTTCTACAGCAGAGGGATATAAAAAAGAGGTACCTTTATGGAGCAAACTTGCTAAGACTTCCAATCCACAGGATTAGAATATACAGACCAAGGTCCATATGCAACCATCATCGTGACCCCTACTAATCACCAAGATTAATCCTATGTGGCCAGCCTAAAAGAACATATATTTTGTCACTTAACCAATTAAAGTCTCAGTTCCCTCATCTGGAAAGCATACCATTTATTTCTCAATGAGTTAAGGAAAGCTTTTTGTAAATTCTTAAAGCTATACTTATTTGAATTGCAATTATTATTATTACTATTACTACTCACATATAACACAACCTACCCACTTATATAAATTTTCAGATGGACCAAAGAAAAAATATTGGATCTGGAACTAGTTATGACTGTCAATTTTAATCAAAAATTTAAAGAAAGCAATTCTCCCCTCTACAGATCTCATTTTCTCCAAAAAAAATTAATAATATTAATAATAACACTCTCACACGTTGGAAAAAAACCTTACAAACCATCTATTTCAACACATAAAAAAGATTTTGTACTACCCTACCAAGACCCCTTCTATCTTTATGATTCTAAGATTAAAAATTCAATGTGTCGTTTGCTATCATACATTTTAGGTCCAGTCTATTGGCTGTCCTTGGAGTTTTGTGGCAAGGAAGCACATCCTACAAAATCTAGTTTAACATGGTATGGTATAGTGAAAAGAATTATGACACTGATACTAAAGAGCTCAAGTTTAAATGCTGGCTCCTCCACTTCATCAGTTATAAACTATGTGACCTTAGATAATCATATCATCTCTCTAAGTTTCAGATGTATAAAATCACAATGTTAGGTTTTATTGAGCTACTGTGACAAGATCTTTTTAACTTTGTAAAATTATTATTTTTATTTTTATAAGGCACTGTTGTTATCCCAGAAAGAGCAACTTGACTCTCAGTACTCACACCACGATGGGGGCTTCCCCATCACCTCAAGAACACACAGATTCCTGCCTTACATCTTTGGGAGGTGGCCCCTCCACGGTCATTGAGACTAGGTTCTCCCCACGTAGCAGCACAAGGCCCAGAACTCGCTTCTCTTCCCTTTCTGCTTGTTTTGAGTTCTTCGGCCTGAAGACAGGGAGAAGGGGGAAAAAAACTTACTTTAATGGACAGGGTATTATTAAGGCATTTCATAGATTATAGTTCCTCATGACATACTCCCAGCATCCTTCCAAGTTTCCCATCCCCCAAGTTAAACTCTATTGTAAATAGTCACGTACAGGAATTAAAATAAGATCCAGTTCATTTCTAGACATTTAACTGATATAGTAAAAAGAGGCAGAAGACTTGGAGACCAAAGACAAAGATTCAAATTCGAAATGTGCCAATGACTAGCTATAAAACTTTGGGCAAGTCACTCCCCTTCTCTGGATCCTTCTTTAATCTAAAAATAAAGAGGGTTAGACTAGATGATTTTTAATGTTTCATCTCTAAACCCTGTGAAAATTAGCTCTTGTTGTAAATTTTCCTAAAGTGAAGCAGGATAATTCTCAGGTCCCAAGAGTGGTTGCTTCTCAACATACATATCAAAGATAAAAAAGACCTCAGATAGTCATTCAATTTCTAGTTGAAGACCTCCAATAACATGGAATCCACTACTTCTACAGGAAAATAAATTACCCTTTCAGAGAGCTCCAATTGTTAAGGAAACTTTCCTTTAGATATGCAAAATCTTGCTCCTTTTACTTTGTTTCTAGACCTGTGCTTTAGGATTAAATGAAGTGAGTCTAATCCTAATTCCTCTTCTACATTAATTTTAATTCTTTATTAGCTGCCAGTACAACCTCAGAGATGCATTATGTAGAAATACCCCTAAGAGACAAGAATGGAAAACTTCTGGTAATAAAAGGCTTCATTCAAAAGGGTGTTTATGTTTACAGCAGACTCGATATTTTAGTTTGCCCGTAATTCAAAGCTTTTGGGAGTTTTAGTCCGACCTACATTTAATAAATTTTTTTTCCCTAAGCTCTAGACTCTTATCTACACCCATGGGAAAATGAAGATATTTGACCTGTGACTCTGGATCATAATTCATTAGATATATCCTGTGCATCTATTGCGCATAACAATGTTCTAGGATGATGCCAAGACAGTAGTACCTAGGCAGGGCAGATGGCAACCCTGTTGCAGCACATATGTAGCCAAGACATGGCTATTTCCATATCCCATTAATTGAGTACCTATAAAGGCCATTTCCTATTTTTACCTGTTATTTTCAGCAAGGGCCCTCTTGCATAGCACTCTTTCCCATAAACTCCAACACACTGACGATCTCTCTTGACTGGCCAGCTTGAATGGTTCTGGAGTTGACCCTGTGCTAACATACTCACCCCTATCCTAATGTTCCTATCTATCTGAACAACTTGCCTTGGCCTCTTATACTTGATTTCTCTCACAGGGAGAAAAGACAACTACTGTTTAATCTTATTAGCTGCCAGATCAATCAGCTCCCCAAGGAGCTCCTGCAGGCATCTAGCACCCTACTCACTCTGGTAAGTCCTTATCGTGGATTCTCTCCACTCAAGCCAGACACACACACACACACATACATACAAAACCACACAGACCTAAAAGAAATAAAAAGTCATTAATAGACTGATGGAAGAAAGAAAATTGGAGCTCTGCTTTTGGGAAGCAAGAGACTTGGGTTCCAGTTTTTCCCACCCCAACCACTATCATTTAACAAACTAGGGAATACAGATAGGGCATTTATTCTCTCTGGGCTTCCTGACCTGTAAGATAGCAATAGCTTGGATGTTGTAGAATAGGAATCACCTTTACCAGATCATCCCAAAGGCTTTTTAGCTTTAAAACACAACATTCTTGCTAGAAAACTGACATAGCAAATAACTTGAAAACACACGGGATAGCATTTAGCCCCCACTTCTCACTACTTCTATTTTTTTTTTTTTTTTTTTTTTTTTCAGATAGCAAATCAAAGAAGGGAGCCAGGTAAAATGGGAAAACACTGGAAATAGGGGTCATAGAACTAAGGTCTGAATATTTGCTCTGCTATTCTAAAACTTTGGGCAAGTCAGTTAAGCACCTTGTTGTTTCCTCTTCTAGAAAATAAGGGGTCACAGTAAATGATCTTGGTCTCTTCCAACTCTGATTCTAAATCACTAGCCCCAAACACCAACCCAAGTGGTGAAGCCAGGCACTTACCCTGAAGAGGGTCAGGGGCTCCTGAAAGCTGCTTCAGAGCAGGCTGTATTGGGTGGGGATGCCGTTTAGGCTGCAGCCTTACAGAGAGGCAATGAGGACAGAAAAGCAAGTTCTCCCCCTTAAAAACCTGTGGGGAGAACACGAGAGCCCTTTACCCCATGGGGGCAAACAAGGAAAAGCAGAAACACAGCTCTCAGGCCAAGGGGTTCCAAGCACAGCTGAACTCCTGGGGAAGGCAACATTCAGAGGGCAATGGGGAATCTCAGCGGACTTTTCTTCAAAAAAGGACACAACCACACAGACGCTAGAAGCACAGTTAGGCCACAGCCAGACAGGGAACAGCTAAACTAGATCACCTGCCACTGGGGTCCCTCCCCCACAATATTCTGCTAAGTGAACCAGGTTGCTCTCCTCCCACCAGGGCCCCTCCTCACTTGATCTTCCTGAACTCATCACAGTCACACAGGATCAGGTTCATGTGCTTGTCAAAGGCCTTGAAGGTACCGATGAAGATGCGGCCATCCTGCAGGATGCATCTCATCCTGTAGTCGATGTGCTGCAGCATCTTGCTGCTCTTGCCCACCGTCTATAAGAAGCAAGAAAGAAGGAGCTGAGACACTGAAATCTGAGTCCCTCCTCAATCCCTCTACTTTTCCCTCAGTTCTGCTCCCAGGGGAAACCTAACATAAAGGCGAATGAACAGGACTTGGAGTCAGGAGCCTACGTTCTAGTGTTGACTGGATAAATCAATTCCCCACTCCGAACCCAGCTTCCTCTTTAGTAAAATGGGATACACAAAATGAGCTTTAACACTCTTTCCCCGTTACATCCTCTGTTTAAGACTCCCCAAGACAACATTCTGCCTCTCGGAACAGCCTTCTTTCACCTCCATTTTTAACCCGAGATTTCTTCACCCTCCTTCTTTCCAGATCAGAAACACTGAGCTCGCTGCATGGACAGCTTTCATACACAACCCAGGCACCTCACTGGCCTTCCCAAGAGCAGCGGCATTTAAGGCAGGGAAACCGACCGTCTAGTTGAAGAGGTTAAGAAACTTGTCCCACTAACACAGTAAGTAGGGACCGAAGCTAGGACTCAACCCCCACAATCTCTGCTACCGGAGGGACGCATTGGTGGTAACATGCCGGGAGCTGCGTTTCACAAAGAGCGCGGCTGTAACAAGGCACACGAGGCCTGGAAACCCGCACTCGGGCAATTGGCGCGGGGGGGGGGGGGGGGGGCGCGCAAGTTCCACAGTCTGTCTCACTACCTGTTCTGACACTGGGGGCGGCCTAGGAGCAGCAGGCCCAAACCTGGGGGCTGGGAGTGTAAAATGACGAGGAGGGAGTAGATGGTAGAAAGGCCATTGCTCCCGTGGCCTGTGGGCCCGCCTCTACCCCTGACCCGCAGCCTCCTCTCTGCGACATCCCCTCCCCCCCGGCGCCCAAGCATCCGGAGGTCCCCCGCTTGTACCTGTAACCATCGCGCGAGTTCCCGGGCGCGCTTCCAGTGCTTCCCTCCGCACCACAGCTCGCCCGATGCCCACTCCGCGCACAGACACGCACATGGCCCTCCCCCTCAGAGCCCTAGCCTTCTCCTCCTTCGGAACCTCCCCTCCTCGGGATCCCAGCCTACTCCCTTCCCCCCTTCTGAAGCCCTGGCCCCCCGAGCCTTCGCCTCCCTCCCCCCACCTCAGGACCCCCGCCCCGAAAGCTCCCATGTCGCCCCCTCACAACTCTGGCCTGGAGCACCCTGCCCCTCAGAACCTCGTCCAGCACCCCCCCCCTTCTAGAACCCCCGCCTCGCGCTCCCTCCCCTCCCCCTCCTCAGAACCCCCGCCTCGCGCTCCTTCCCCTCCCCCTCCTCAGAATCCCGGCCTTTCCTCCCCAAACCTGGGCCCCAGCCCTCTGAACTCGACCGTCGGCCCTGACGGCATCCTCCGCTCGGGGCCAGCCTTAGAACCATCCCACATGGCTGCCCGGCGCTCCCTCACCATGGTGGCGGCTGGGATGGCTCTGATTCGTGTCGGATTCTCCTCAACCCGGGCCTACAAACCGACCAGAAGTCGGTTCCCGCTCCCGCGGCCGGAAATGAGTCCGCTACAAAACGGTCCGGCTAGGGGAACTTCCGGCTTTGCCTCCCTGTTTAATAGGGCCCTCGTTCCTAACGTTCCATCCTGGTAGTTTTCTCAGGCACATTAATTTATGACAACTTAACATTAAAAAGGCGCTTTCAACAACCCTGTGATGTAGACAGCGCCTTAATTATACCTATAATTATATCTATAAATTGTATAAATAATTATATATTTAAATATATAAGCTCTATAATTATACCTACTTTACAGAATTAGAACCTGAGGCTTAGATAAGTGAAGATTTGCCCAGAATCAATAACTAACCACCTAAGCTGGAATAATAATAAAAATATTTACATCACGCTTTAAAATCTGCAACAGGCCTCACAAATATTTCACTTCCTACAACATTCTGGAAGGTAGTTTATCTTCCAATTTTACAGTTTAGGAAACAGTCATAGAGAAGGGAGCGGCTTGCTTGGGGCTACCCAGCTACAAAGCTAAAAGTCAAAATCGGACTGGAGCTGTTCTATGCGTTTTATTGCATGGGGAGAATAGATTTGATAGGTAAGAATTACCTGGACACCAGACCCGTTAGCCTTTAGTGTGGAAAAACGCAGTTCAGGATTACACAGCACCAAGAGGACTGGCCAGTCTCAGGGGTTACTGCAGGAGGGGCTATTTTATAGGGAAATGTGTGTGGGGGAAGATGTTTACTCTTTGTTCATTGGTAAGACCCTCTGGGGGAGATGTTTACTTCTTAACCATTGGCCAAGTTTTGAAAAAAACAAGGAATGGAAACATGTAGCAAGACCCGAACCTCCTGGTAGCCCCTGTACTAGGACCCTAGCTCCTTGCACCTGTGAGGTTAACCGTGGCCTGTGCACCATGACCCAAGCCTCCTGCACTGCCCTGGTGGGCAACCACTTGTTTTTCTTCCCCTGCTGGTACCCCCAGAGGCCCTGCCAGGCCCATGCCAGTGTCACCTCGCTGCAGAGGCTAGTCCTCCATCCTCGCATGCAGATCACCCAGACTTTGACCACCCCTAACCCTAACCCCTTCCCTCAGAAGAAGTGGTGATCAAAAGTCTGGGCCCTGAACCCAACAGGCCTGGGAACAGGAGTACTCCCTAGACCACTTGTTTCCAATCTCCACATCTATTGCCCAGATAAGCAACCCCTGTGAAAAAGAGGCCAGACATGACTACCAAGTGCAAACCAGTTCAGCTGAAGGAGAGACGAAAGCAGAATGTGCAGAGCAATTAAAGATCCTCATCATCATCTCAACCCCCTAAGACCCCACTGAGTACAGCTCTGGACTCTGAGCCCAAGAGCCTTATGATGGCCCCCTACCTCACCCAGCCCACCTAGGGCCATCATCCCTGGAAGCAAGCTTTGTAGAGGGCTGACCACATTGGTGAATGCCAAAAATTACATTTACCTAAATGACTAATTTTTTTCTGTATTCATTCCTAGTTTTTTAACATTTTTATTTAAAGTTTTGAGCTCCAAATTTTATCCATCCTTTTTCTTTCTCCTTTTCCTGAAATAGTAAGCAATCAGATTTATAAGTTATATGTATGCAATAGTTAAGACACTTTTATATTAGTTATTTTGTACAAGACAACTGAAATAAAACAGTGAAAAATAGTATGCTTCAGTCTATATTCAGTCCATATCAGCTCTTTCTCTCGAGGGCTGATGTTTCATCATTAGTCCTTTGGGATTGTCTTGGATCTTTATATTACTGAAAATAGCTAAGTCATTCATAATTCTTCATTGAACAATATTCCTATAAACAGGTATAACATTCTTTTGGTTCTGTTCACTTTCCAGGTTTTTCTGAAATCATTCTGCCTCTCATTTCTTTAGCACAATAATACTGCATTACAATCATATACCACAGCTTATTTAGCCATTCCCCAATTGATGGACATTCCTTTGATTTCCACAAAAAGAACAGCTAAAAATACTTTTGTATAAATAAGTCCTTTTCCCTTTTTATGGATGTCTCCTGAAAGACTATTTTTACAGACAATTCACATAAGTGCTTACATAAGGGTCAGAAAAAGTAGTACAAGGACATTCTAAAGAGCTCTCTAGCTCTCTGAAGAACTCTGGTATTGTGAGAAAAGGGAGATGATGGTACAGGACTGCCCACTATGCAATTTCTGTATCAAAGAAGGTGCTGTACTCTGTGGGCAAAGTAGAATCTCAGAAGCACAAAGGAAAAATGAGATGCATAAATGTAGAGCCATCTCCACCTCAAAAGCAGTTTGGCCCTGAATTGTGCTACTCTTTCAAGCTCAAATGGATCTGGTCAATCAAGACACACTGTACTTTGTCTCCAACATAATGGTATCACTTTGGTCCTTTTCAAGCACAAAGGGCAACAATCAACCACTTTTCCTAAGTGTCATCTCCTTCATTATAGCATGAGCTCCTCAAGAGCATAGAATGTCTTGTTTGTAATCCCAACACTGACTCTCATTGATTCATTCTATTTCTATTCATTTGCTAATTCATTTAATAATCATGTTAAGCAGTTACCCTCTGCATAACTTGCCTTAGGTAATGGAGGGGATAAAAAGATAATTAAGACAAGATCTGGTCCTAATAGTTTACAATCCAATAATAATAAATACAGCTTAAAAAAGGACCTTAAAGATCATCAGGCCCAATTCCCTTTTATATCAATTCAGATCTAACAGCTAGTTCATGGGTTCTAGTGTTAAGAGATCAGTAATTATTACTAAGTACTGGTCTAGAAATTGAATTTTGGGATCTATTTATTCTCAGTTCTGTAGTGAACTCATGCAGTGTCATGTGAAGGTCATCTGAGACCTTCAGTACCCTCATCTATAATTAAATTACATTAGATGCCTTCAAAGGTCTCTTCCAGAGAGCCTTATAGGATTGTGCACATAATAGGATCTCAATAAATCATTGTTTAAAATTAGTAAATAAATGGAAATAAAATTTTTAAAAACCCACTAACTTGGACTCCTATACAAGTTGTGACATTTACAAGTAATCCTGGTCAAATCATTTTACCTTTCTTATTAGTCTTTTCCAGTTCTGACTTTCTATGTTCTAATTCTAAATCCCTTCTGATTCAAACATCCTAATTCTATGATTCAGTTTTCCCTCCTTAACAGATGAGAACAGGCCACCAACGAGAGATAAAAAAGGAATAGTTATGAAACATCACCTAGAAAACACTACAAAGGTGAAGGAAAGGGCTTCAACGGTATTGGATACCTTGGAGAGAAAAGGAAAGAGAAGATTGTCAAAGATGAATTTTCCCTCTTGTACTTTTGTCAAAAGCCCTCAGAACTGAGAAAATTATTTGACTCTATTCTTTAAAAATAAAAGTGCTTCGACAATAGCATAAAGAGCTTTATTTACTCCCACAAAAGCTAACCCTGAAACTTTAACATCCCATTCAATCAGGTCTCTTCAACCATCTGCATTCACGTTATATGAATTCATCTTCTTTTCTCCTCTTTGCTCACATGGTACCGGCTTGAAACATTCTCTGCCTTTGCTTTCCTAATTATGTAAAGCTTTCTCACTCTTTGATGCCCAATCCAAGTCCCTCGGTCTATACTAAGCCATCTCTGATCTTGAGCACCAGTTTCTTCCACTTCCAGTCTCAAAAATTGCAGTTTAATATCCCTTTGTCACTATTAAAAATAAAACCTATATGCATATTGCACTTTTCTACATGAAAAGTCCTTATTGTGAAAGGGACATGACTTGGATTTTCCAAGGTCATGCTAGCCCGATCCCTCTTCTGAAGGACCTTTCCTATCAAACTGAAAAAGACTGAAGAATAGACCTAGTGAAAGCCCCTAATCTTGCTAAGAGCCAGACAGTTTTAAGATGAACATCACAATGGTGATTAATTTTTCAGCCACAGAAATTATTTTAAAACCTATTAAGCTAAGAGGAACTGTGATATGAATCTAGAAAGTATCCATGCTAACAAAATTATGGATTAAATTATTGAAGTATATAGTACTTTAAGATTTGCAAAGTGCTCAAACCACAAAACAAATAAGAAAGAAATTAAAGAAGTAAATATAATATTAGAAAAATTAGGTATGTTGGATCTTTGGAGAAAATTGAATGGAGATAGAAGAGAATATACTTTCTTCTCAGCAGTTCATGGAACCTATTCAAAAATTGACCATATATTACGACATAAAGACCTCAAAATTAAATGCAAGAAAGCAGAAATAGTAAATGCTTTCTTTTCAGATCATGATGCAATAAAAACTACATTCAACAAAAGTTAGGGAAATAGACCAAAAAGTAATTGGAAACTAAACAATCTCATCTTAAAGAATGATTGGGTGAAGCAGCAAATTATAGATACAATTAATAATTTCACTCAAGATAATGACAATGATGAGACATCATACCAAAATTTGTGGGATGCAGCCAAAGCGGTAATAAGAGGGAATTTTATATCCTTAGAGGCTTACTTGAATAAAACAGAGAAAGAAAAGATTAATGAATTGGGCTTGCAACTAAAAAACTAAAAAAGAACAAATTAAAACCCCAATCAAATACTAAATTGGAAATTCTAAAATTAAAAGGAGAAATTAAAAATATTGAAAGTAAAAAAACTATTGAACTAATTAATAAAACTAAGAGTTGGTTCTATGAAAAAGCCAATAAAATAGATAAGCCTTTGGTAAATCTGATTAGAAAAAGGAGGGAGGAAAATGAAATTAGTAGTCTTAAAAATGAAAAGGAGAACTTTCCACCAATGAAGAGGAAATTAGAGAAATAATAAGGAGTTATTTTGCTCAACTTTATGCCAATAAATTTGATAACCTAAGTGAAATGGATGACTACCTCCAAAAATACAGACTTCCCAGACTAACAGAGGAAGAAGTAAATTGCTTGAATAGTCCCATTTCAGAAAAAGAAATAGAACAGGCAATTAAACAACTCCCTAAGAAAAAATCCCCAGGACCAGATGGATTTACATGTGAATTTTACCAAACATTTAAAGAACAATTGGCCCCAATGCTAGATAAATTATTTGATAAAATAGGGAATGAAGGAGTCCTACCAAATTCCTTCTATGACACAGACATGGTACTGATACCTAAACCAGGTAGGCTGAAAACAGAGAAAGAAAATTATAGACCAATCTCCCTAATGAATATTGATGCTAAAATCTTAAATAAGATATTAGCAAAAAGATTTGCAAAGTGCTTTCTTCATAACTCTATAAAGTAGGAAGTCTAAGTATTATTCCCATTTTACTGGTGAGGAAACAAGCTCATAGGTTAGAAGAGTTCATTCATGGTCACAGTATCAGAGCTAGAATTAAAATCCAAATCTAGCGCTTTTTCTACTTCATTCTACACCACAGTTATTCTTTACAACCAATCAACAAATACTTATGAAGCACCTATGTGTGGGGTCCCGAGAACAGAATAGAACAATCTCTGTCTACAAGGAGCTAATGAGGGAGACATAGGAAAAAATCATTACATTGAGCCAAATTAACAGTAGTTTTGAGAGGACACTAGCACTTAATAATATTTAAAGGTTTACAAAACTTAAAAATATTATCTTCACAGACTTAGGAGGTAAGTGTTATGACACAGATGAAGAAATTCAAGCAGACCCAGGTTAAATGACTTGCCCAGAGTACCATAGCTAGGAAGTACCTGAGTTCACATTTGAACGGAGGTTTTTGTGATTCCAAGCCTGACCATCTGCACACTGTAACACCACCCCGCTGCATCTGAGGGGGACCATGTGGGCTTTGTCTTAAAAAATAAAAGAGGGTCTCTAAGACAGAAGACATTCCAGGAATGTTGCTCAGGAATAGGGTGTCATGTGTAGGAAGAGAGAAATGGTAAATCTGACTCAACGACAGTTTAAGAGGAAGAGTAAAATTCAGTGAGACAACTGAGTCAGAGGGAGATCTAGAATCTTAATGGTCTCGATACTTTTTTGGTATTCTCCAATCTCTAGCTTTGAACTGGGTACCCAATATAAATACTTCTCCAACTCCCCACCCCCCCAGTTAAATTCTTCTCTGACAAGCTTCACTCACTTATCTCCATGGACAAAACCTCACTGTGCAGGGGCACACCATTCCATTGTCAGAAATAAGCTGAAATCTATCCATTGCTCCAAGTTATACTCTTTGAGTATAAGATTGAGCATAAAATGGCTAATCCCAAATTCCAAATATTCCAACAGCCATGATGTTCCCTGTTAAATCTCTTTCTTATTTAAATTATATGTTCTTAATGGTTTACCTGATCACCAAGTGGCCCAGTACACACACTGCTGGTCCTGCAATCAGGAACACAAGAGTTCAGATCCAGGCTCAGACAATTTTTAGCTATGTAACCTTGGGCAAGTCACTTAACCCCTATCTGCCCCCGTTTCAACATTTGTAAAATGGGAACCACAAGAGCACCTACTTCTCAGGGTTGCTAAGAGAGCCATATGAAATATTTGTAAAGCATTTCGCAAAACCTTAAAAAAAACCATTTAAATGCTTACTATCACTATTATTTCCTAAGTCTGCAAACTTGGAGACAATAGGAAAAAGCAGGGAACTGAATCCATGGTTATCACAATGGCAGAGGTAGAAAGAAATGACAACCTCTGACCTTTTCTTTCCAGATGTCACCTAGATGAATAAAAAAGGAATAAATGTAACTCAGCTGAAAGTACCATTTCTACTAGGCTAGCCCATGTAACAATCAGCATAGTCTTAGAAGATTTAAATTCTGGACCCCCTCCAAATGCTTCCAACAACAGACACAGAAAATACTCAACAGTCAACAGTCACACAACAGTTTTTTTTCCCCCTCAAGAGTTTATTATTAATCAATTTAAAAGCAGCACACTTTATACAAAAAGCCCACAAAACTATATACAGCCTCAAGACAGAGACAGCATCACAGCAGCTGAGGAATCCTAAGGTCTTGGTGGGCGCATTCCTGGGGGAGGGGGACCTATAAGGAAAACAAAAGAGTCCCATGAGATAGATATATAATTCATATTTAGAGCACAAAATGCTCTAAAGATTACAACGCATTTTCATCACAACAGCTCTGAGAGATATATAACAAAAGTATTGTCCCTTTTACATAGTAGAAGAAACTGAGGCTCAGAAAGGAAAAATCACTTGATCCAGGGTGAAACACCTTATAAATATCTAATCCTTCCTGGAAAAGAAAGCTCACAGGCATGAAAGCAAAGGAGATTCAGGGCCCAGGAGAACTATTAACCCAAAACCTACCTCCCCAAGTAACAGTAAGAACACAGGTTGACTAAAAATCACTTCTAGAGAATTCTGGTCAACCCATCTATGACTTTTACTTTTCTTCTTTTGTGCTCCCATGAAAAGAACTTGGGCTAAAGAGAATGACAGGAACAAAATCGACACTGACCACACGGGAACTGCCAATGCAGCTATTCCACTCACCTCTCATTCCAGGAGGAGGGGGTCTCATGCCAGGAGGGGGCATGCCCATTGGTGCCCCTCGCCCAGGGGGCATCCCCATTGGAGGGCCCATGGGAGGTCTCATTCCAGGAGGAGGGGCCATCATGCCTACAACAGAGAAGTCCCAGAGAATAAGTCAGTGCTGTATGAAAATTGTAAGGAGTTGCATGAAGGGGGAAAAAAGTCACTCAGGTAACAAAGGGGGAAGAGTTTTATAAGAGCCACTGTCTCAAGCTTCATCATCCACATGGTGGCTGTTTGTAGTTCAAAGATGACTCACCCCCAAAAGCCAGGGTTCCTCTCTTAGAAAAGAGTGTGCCCCGAATGTTTGTGGCAGCCCTTTTTGTAGTGGCCAGAAACTGGAAACTGAATGGATGTCCATCAATTGGAGAATGGCTGAATAAATTGTGGTATATGAATATTATGGAATATTACTGTTCTGTAAGAAATGACCAACAGGTTGATTTCAGAAAGGCCTGGAGAGACTTACACGAGCTGATGCTGAGTGAAATGAGCAGGACCAGGAGATCATTATATACTTCAACAACAATACTATATGATGACCAGTTCTGATGGACCTGGCCATCCTCAGCAACGAGATCAACCAAATCATTTCCAATGGAGCAGTAATGAACTGAACCAGCTATGCCCAGAGAAAGAACTTTGGGAGATAACTAAAAACCATTACATTGAATTCCCAATCCCTATATTTATGCCCACCTGCATTTTTGATTTCCTTCACAAGCTAATTGTACAATATTTCAGAGTCTGATTCTTTTTGTACAGCAAAATAACGTTTTGGTCATGTATACTTATTGTGTATCTAATTTATATTTTAATATATTTAACATCTACTGGTCATCCTGCCATCTGGGGGAGGGGGTGGGGGGTAAGAGGTGAAAAATTGGAACAAGAGGTTTGGCAATTGTTAACACTGTAAAGTTATCCATGCATATAACCTGTAAATAAAAGGCTATTAAATTTAAAAAAAAAAAAAAAAGTGTGCCCTAAGCCCCTAAACAATCATCCAGGCTGGACTTCAGAGTAATCCTGCTGAGTAATTCAAACTCTTCATCAGATTCAGATGAGGTTATGTTTCATCATCAATCCAGCTGATGCCTTACCTACCAACTAGTCTAGCTTCTATCTAAAGACACCTTACCTGGAGGAGGTGTCCCTCGGCTCACAGGTGGGGGAGGAGTTCCTCGACCAGGGGGGTACTGTGTTGGGGCTCCTGCAATACTGGCTGTGGCAGCAACTGCAGCAGCAGCTACAGTTCCTCTTGCCTGTGGGGTCATCACCTAAGAGGGTACAAAAAGTAGAAACCGTAAAACACATAAAAAAATACAAGTATTAAGTATTTACTGTATGGATAGGCACTAGAGATACCAAGTCTAGAAGACATCCCTTGGCTTCAACAAGTTTAGTCTAACAGACTAAAATACTAATATAGATGTCTATAATAATATATAATTTTTGCATTAGATGAGTGTGAAACAAAATGTTTGGGAAATCCAAGGGAGAAGGATCCAACACTATCACTCCCACCACAAATTACAACAGAGACACAAAAAAAGATAACTGGGAATTCAATATAAACAAATACAGGTGGACATAAACCAGAAAAACAAAAAAAGGAGCAGTGGATAGTTATTATGTTAGGAATGTGAATTTATAATCATTTCATGTTTCACCAATGTTTTAAGACCAATGTAAGATAATACTGGAAAAGAAGGATGAAGTCAGATTGTACAGTCTTCAACAAAAGTCTAAAGCAGGACTTCTTAATTTTTTTTCCACTTACAATTCCTTTTCATCCAAGAAATTTTACTCAACCCCATCTTAGATTTGAGCTGAGGTATTTCTGGCAGCCTTTCACAGTACAAAGTGTATATGTACATTCAGAACCAAGGCTATAGTAAAATCATCGTGCAACACAGGTAAGCACTACCAGAAACACCTCAGATTCATTACATGTTTAATGTTGAATTAATTTTTTGGTCATTGTGTTCAGAAACTTTTCACTGTTGAAAAATTTTTTGCAACCTCCACATTCAGTTATGTGATGCCATATGGAATGGCAACCTACAGTTTAAGATACTTTGGAGCATGTTTAAGAAGCTTTAAAAAGAATGGAGCAACACGGCCAGAATCACACATTGGAGAGACAGTCCTGATGATGTCTGCCTTGGGGAGACTAGGAGCAGGGAAAACAGGATGCTATTACCATACTCCAAGTCAAGAGAGAACAAGAGCCTGAACTAAAGGGTAGCAACAAGAATGAAACAAAAGAAAAGGTACAAGAGACACTTGAAAAATGAACAGAAATGATTCGGCAGCTATTGATTTGGTAGATGTTGAGAGTCTGAAATTTCAAACCTAGACAACTGAAGAGGTAATCCATTATCAGAAAAACTAAATAAAACTGAAAAGATTTTGCAAAAGAGCTATCAATACACTATGAATCAGAACCTTTTAGTTGGGGGGGAGGGCTTTTCAACAAATTTCTTTGGAAAAAGTGTGATACGAATGTTTGTGGCAGCCCTTTTTGTAGTGGCTAGAAACTGGAAACTGAATGGATGTCCATCAGTTGGAGAATGGCTGAATAAATTGTGGTATATGAATAATATGGAATATTGCTGTTCTGTAAGAAATGACCAACAGGATGATTTCAGAAAGGCCTGGAGAGACTTACACGAACTGACGCTGAGTGAAATGAGCAGGGCCAGGAGATCATTATATATTTCAACAACAATACTATATGATGACCAGTTCTGATGGACCTGGCCATCCTCAGCAACGAGATCAACCAAATCATTTCCAATGGAGCAGTAATGAACTGAACCAGTTACGCCCAGAGAAAGAATTCTGGGAGATGACTAAAAACCATTACATTGAATTCCCAATCCCTATATTTATGCCCGCCTGCATTTTGTATTTCCTTCACAAGCTAATTGTACAATATTTCAGAGTCTGATTCTTTTTATACAGCAAAATAATGTTTTGGCCATGTATACTTATTGTGTATCTAATTTATATTTTAATGTATTTAACATCTACTGGTCATCCTGCCGTCTGGGGGAGGGGGTGGGGGGGTAAGAGGTGAAAAATTGGAACAAGAGGTTTGGCAATTGTTAATGCTGTAAAGTTACCCATGCATATAACCTGTAAATAAAAGGCTATTAAATTTAAAAAAAAAAAAAAAAAAAAAAAAGGAAAAAGTGTGATATGTAAGACATAATAGTGAACTGATTCAAATGTTTAAGTCATTTCTTAATTAATGATCAAAGGAAATGAACAGGCAATTCTTAAAAGACAGTAATCAATAACCTATAAAAAATGGCCCCAAATCATTAGTAATAAGAAAGTGAAATAAAACAATTCCTCTGAAAAGCCTAGTTCTCCTTTGAGAGAAGAGCAGGCAGCTGGGTATAGCGAGATCCCTTAAACCATAAGGTGACAAGAGTTGGAAAGACCACAATAACTTGCATCAAGAACAGGACATATATAATGTAGATGATTTTATACAAGGATAGGTGGCTTTGATAAAGAATACCAATGTCTCATTTTAGAAAAAGACAAATAGTTAAATTAGAAAATAAAATAAAAGAAAGTGGCGTAATTGCTAATTACCATGGCTATAACTTTTTCCTCCAACTATTTCATAGTTTTTTGTATTCAAGGAAATTCCATATTAAATAAAGGACTTGAAAACGGGATGATATGATGTAAAGAAACTATAGGACAACATTCAATGTGGATACCATAAGGAAATTAGGAGAGCAAAGGATAATTTACTTATCAGATCTTTGGAGAAGGAATTTATGGCAAAAGAAGAACATTATGAAATGCAATATGGACAACTTAGATACATTAAATCAAAACGATTTTGCATCAACTAAAGCAACTCAGCTAAGATTAGAAGGAAAGAAGAAAGCTGGGGAAAAAAACCTTTACAACCAGTGCTTCTGATAAAGGTCTCATTTCTAAAATATATAAAGAATGAGATCAAATTTATACGAAAATAAGTCATTCCCCAATTGATAAATGGTCAAGGATACGAATAGATAATTTTCAGATAAAGAAATTAAAATCATCTATAATCATTTAAAAAAATACTCTATTATCACTATTCATTAGAGAAATGCAAATTTAAGGCATGTCTGAGATAATACCTCACATCTAACAGACTGGCTAAGATGACAGGAAAAGATAAGGATAAACGTTGGAGGGGATGCGGGAAAAGTAGAACACTAATGCATTGTAGATGTTGTGAAATGATCCAATCATTTTAGAGCATAATTTGTAATTATGCCCAAAGAGCTATCAAACTATGCCTACCCTTTAATCTAGCAATGTCTCTACTATGTATCACAAAGAGATCATAAAAAAAGGTAAAAGGACTCATATGTGCGAAAATGTTTGTAGCGGTCTTTTTTATAGTAGCAAGGAACTGTAAACTGAGTACATGCCCATCAGTTGGAGAATAGTTGATTAAGTTATGGCATATGAATATCATGGAATATTATTTTGCTATAAGAAACAATCAGCAGGATGATTTCAGCAGACTTGCATGAACTGATGCTAAGGGAAGTGAGTAGAACCAAGAGAACATAGTACACAGCACTATACCTAGCTGCCTGCTCAGTTTTCTCAAAGAGAAAACTAAAGACTCCAAAAACAACAAATAAGCTATTAAGGACTTTTGAAGTTTAGGAAATACTTATTAGAACATGGCTGAATGTAAGAATAAGAAAATGTGAGAAAATAGTTGGAAATCTTTCAAATTTGACATGCAAAAAAAAAAAAAGTTAAGGCACTGCTAACTTATAATAAAAGAGAATCTAAAGACAAAGTTATAAACATCAAATCAAGTTTTCTATTGGTGGTGAATTGCTAGTTTGTTTTATAGTATTAGAAGAGATTCCAGATTAGGATAGTCATGAAGTGGTATGATCTTTGAGAATAAAAGGGTTTTTCTAGTACAAAGATTCACTGAGCTCTTTTACCTATAAAATTGATGCTGATCCTCATACTGATATTTATATCTGCAGAATAGTAAGCTAATCATGCTTTCCAAATATAAAAGGGAAATAGCAAAGTCTACTGAATCCATGGAAACTATAAATATTAATTTATTGGTTGATTAACCAGTCTTGCTAAATTCATGAAAATTCATGTGATGTTTTGCTACTTTACAGGTTGCAGTAATTAGATAAAATGTTAAAACACAATGATTATGTATTTAAAAAAATAAAACGACTCTGAGATTTCACCTCACATCTATGAGATTGGCAAAGAGGACAAAAAAGATAATGACAATCACTGAAGAGCATATGGAAGGACTGGCACATTCAGTGGGTTCTGAAGTGATACAGCCATTTCAGAAAGCAATTTCAAACTATGCCACTAAAAGTAAATAAATTGTGCACAGTCTTTGACATAGAAATATTGGCATGCACATATACCAAAGAGATAAAAGAAAAAAGGACCCATATACACAAAAATATTTATGGCAGAACTTTTTGTTCTTTTGTCAGTGGGTCTTTGTCAACTGAGAACAGCTGAATAAGCTTTGTTAAATGCACCTGAATGAGATAAATGCAAATAGTATTTTTATATTATTACATATATAAATGAGATTATTGGGCCACAAAAGTGATGAAAGGAACAGACTAAGAAAAATTGAGTACTTGTATGAACTAATAAAAGTTAAGCAAACAGAACTGCAGGAAAACAACTTTTACAATGATTAAAACATTGTAAAGGAAATCACCTGTGAAAGATTCAATTAAGCACTATGATTATTATAATGACCAGTCACAATCCCAGAAGATTGATAATGAATCATGCTAACCAACTGGTGGTAGACAGGAGGTCCAGGATCAGACATAACCATTGTGCAGATTTGTTTTGCTTAACACATTTCATTTCACTGTTCCTTGTATAAGGGAAATATTCATTTTTGTTGATATTTGTCAAGTTCTTAATTATAAAAAACTAAATTTAAAAAAAATAAGGAAAACATTCATGAAAGAAATTTATCTTGTATTTCTTTAGCATTCTCTTCTAGCATCTAATATACAGCTTGACTTTCAATAGGCAGACTTGGAATCAGGATACACTACTAATGCTTCATCTCATACCCTTGCCATCTTGAGGCCAGCCCCTGGGCCCTCTGCAAAAGAGATCACAGAACACATCCTAGTCTCTCATCTTTGCAGGACCCAGAGTGTGCCATGACTGCTGAGCACCTCACATGGCCCACCCCAGACAGGTTTTACTTTTTGGTTGGACTTTTTCTTGCCTGCTGCCTCAAGCACACCCTGCCCTCCATGTTCCTAAGTTTTCTTTCCTTTTGCCATGGCTACTCCAGTCTCGATTCATTTATCATCCCAGGAATTTCTCACAATTTCTTGGTTAAGTACAATCGCCTTTCATTAAAATAAAGCTCTTTTTTGATGGCTATCTTTTTTCTATTTTAAGCCCAGTGTTTGACGTTATAGTAAATGCTTTTCCAAAAATTAATTTCCCTTTACTCAATGCTTACTGCTCGGTGACACTGAGTAAAGAACTTAACCTCTCATATGTAAATGGTAATTATATTTGCTTTGTCTATTATACCACAAAGTAGTTATGAAAAACCTAGTTAACAGAGCCATGAACTACTATTATGATTAATGAAGAATTAATAAAATACTATTACTTGAAACGGATTGGTTCTCTGCTAAGAATATTAGTTAGCATACTGGGGGATTCTGAATTTTGAAGCACGGGAATTCAAGTCAATTTAACATTTATTAAATGCTTACTACTTCTGCCTTTTCATTCTCTTTTACCCTCCAAATCAATCAGCTGCCAAAGCAGGTTGCTTTAAGCATCAGATCTGACACTTACTACCCTACTCAAAACTCACTATTGATTCTCTACTGACCTTCAGGATTAAAGACAAATAAACTTTCTCTTTTAAGCCCCTAATAACTAGGCACTCCCTTGATTTGAATAAACACTTCTCTCCTTATTACATATACATTACTTATCCCTTCATATATGCCACAATCTAGCCAAACTACCCTTCTTAAAATTCTTGCCAAGGACACACTTCTTCCACACCTGAAATACACTCCTACTTTACCTCTGCTTCTTAGAACCTTGAACTCACATACCAATCCCTCATCTCCTAATGCCTTCCCTCCCCAAATTACTTTCTATTTGTTTTATATGTATCTATAGGTACTAATTTATGCATACACAATCTCACCTGATAGAATATAAGCTCCTTAAGAGCAAGAACTATTTCACTTTTTGCTTAGTATCTCTAAGGCCTAGTATAATGCTTGATACATAATATGTATCTAATAATTGCTTGCTAACAAGTATTTTATCTTCACAATTACCCTGGGAGATGGTTGTTATTATAATCCCCTTTTTATACATGAGAAAACTGAGGATAGGTTAACTGCCCAGAGTTACATAGCT
The DNA here is from genome assembly GCF_902635505.1 of Sarcophilus harrisii. NCBI lineage: Eukaryota > Metazoa > Chordata > Mammalia > Dasyuromorphia > Dasyuridae > Sarcophilus > Sarcophilus harrisii. Next base: position 476,043,552 of record NC_045427.1, on the reverse strand, counting down.
AGTGTCAGAGGCAGGAAATCTTCAAGTCCAGTATTCAATGCACTGCAACACTTAACTATAAATAGGTAAATGGTCAAGCCTTAAACAAACAGTTCTCCAAAAAAAAAAAAAAATTGCAAAATATGAACAATTATATATTAAAGAGTGCTCTACAACCAATAATAATAGAAATCCAAATCAAAACTATTCTGAAGTTCCATCTCACAAACAGCAAATTAGTAAAGATGACACAAGATGGAAATTAGAGTTGTGGAAAGATAGGCAGACACACTAAAGTATCATTGGTGGATTTGAGAATTTGCCCGATCCTTTTGAAAAGTGATTTGGAATTATATAGAAGTGACTAAAATGTCTTTAATCCTAGGCATATACCCCAAGAATGTAAAAAATAAAATATATACCATATGGATTAAAGTCCAGGGGTCCTCAAACTTTTTAAATAGGGAGCCAGTTCACTGTCCCTCAGACTGTTGGAAGGCCGGACTATAGCAAAAACAAAAACTTTGTTTTGTGAGCCTTTAAAAAAAAGAAACTTCATAGCCCTGGGTGAGGGGGATAATCGTCCTCAGCTGGAGCATCTGGCCCTTGGGCAGTTTGAGGACCCCTGGATTAAACTATATATAGCAGCGCACAGTTCTTAGCATACAGTAAATACTTAATAAATACTTGTCAATTTGACTAAAAAGTAAATGCCTTATTCCTTTAATGCATCTTCAAATCCCTTTTCTTGCTAATGCTATTGCTCTCCATATTTATTTTTATTTACTACTCCTGGTGCCTATTTTACCTCTTCAATTGGTCTATAACCTCTTCAAAGAGAAAAATTACTACTCCTGGTGCCTATTTTACCTCTTCAATTGGTCTATAACCTCTTCAAAGAGAAAAAAATAAAAAGTAAATGCCAAAATGATTACGGAATTACAAAAAAAAAAAAAAAAAAAAAAGTGTGATATGTGAATAGAATATTACTGTGCTGTAAGCAAGGAAAACTTATATGAAGTGATACAAAGTGAAGTAAGCAGAGCCAGGAAAATAAAATACATATCAAGCACAATATAAATGAAAAGAACAAAACAACTAAAACTGCATTTTGTGAAATTACAATAACCAAGTTTGGCCTTAAAGCAAAGCTGTGAGAAAGCATCTGCTTTCATTCTTGACAAAGATGGGGGATTATAGGGTTGGAACATCACAGGGAATTTAAGACTTTTTTTTAATGTTTTGGCTAGTTTTGCAAAACATTTATTCACTTTTAAATTCTTTGTTATAACAGATGGTTCTCTGGGAGGGAAGAGAGCAAAGAATATATTCAGAAATATAAGATGATCTAAGAGTAAAAGAGATCGATAAAAATGTTTAAAATAAAAACAATGCCCCTTGATTGAATGAAAAGTCACCCCCATCCTCAAGGGACAAAGTTAAATACAACAGAGATTCTACTCTCATTAAGCTTATAATCCAATGAAGGATTATTCACATTCATTCATTAAGTACTTTATTTTATACAATAAATTCTATTAGGGAAAAGTGGGGCTAAGTGAGAAAAGAAAAGAGATATTACCAGGGCTTTGCCCTACTCAGCAAGCCTGGATTCCAACAAAAGGTTCCAATGCTTTCTTGAATACCTGGTTGTACTCTGCAGGAATATACCCCAGAATTTAAGACTTCAACACCTCCACTATTTACAAAGACTGTCCTTTAGATTCTTCCCAATACCCATGGCCCGACTTCATTTACCCTGACAAAATAAGCCTCTCAAAGTCAAGGACTACTTTATTTTTGTTTTTGCAGTTCTAGTGCTCAGCAGTGTCTGGCACACTGCGGGCATTTAATAAATGCTTATTCATTGATTGATGGAAGATATCATGGTTACCCAGCTTCTCACCTGTTGGGAAGGCCCACCAACTCCCCGGACAGGTCCTGCTAATCCTGCAGGAGCCTGGGGCATAGGAACACCTGCTGGCACACCTCTGCCTGCAGCCCTGCCAATGCCAGGACCCCCTGCAGCGCCAGCTAATGGCACGCGGGCAATGCCAGTCTGAAAAAAAGAAAACATAAGAAGTCATTTATGGGGAAGCAAAGACTAAGGTTCAATACTTAGTACAGAAAAACCACCACTTCCCATGCCTAGCTGTTAATACTCAGATATACAGAAAAAGAAAAAAAAATGCTTATAAAACATAGCTCATACACCTACACTTATGACATGATATCATCAAAACACAACACAAGCATTGGCTCAAGCAGCGTTTTATTATTTTTTTTTTTTAAACCCAAACCCTCCATCACCCATCATTTCTCATGAGCTCCTTAAATGGTCTCAGGATCATCATATAAAGTTTAAATTACATTTAGTCTAAGAAAAACAGGGAGGGGAGAGAAGAAATGGCTTTGAGTTGAAACTTGCCTCTCTGCCACAGCTCCTAGTCCTGCCTTTTGAACCTAAAAAGAATGAATCTAATGACTGTTGGCCTAAGACAGTTCCATTCCAATTCGCGAAGACAATAGCTGTGTTTTCCATCTCTACTCTCACTCAAGCCTTCTTTTCTCCACACTAAACATTTTTAGTTCCTTCTTAAACAACTGCAGTTCCTGAACATTGATCTAGAAGTTCTCCTGTCCCGAAGAATAGAGGCATTTAAGGCCAACAATAGTCACAATTTTCCCTATGTGAAATATTAAATGTATCAAATGTGTATTACATGCAGAATTTTTTTTCTCTATTTTGATACAAAATTTCATCAAGCCTCCTTTATTCTTTTGGAAAACTCAGTTAGCATTAATGGATTCCATCAAGATATAGTATAAGTTATTCCAAGTCCCAAAGTATATTATGGTCAAATGAGTTTGGAAATGTTGCCATGGGAACAGTACTACAAACAGGACCTTGATCAGACTGGTATTCAGAGAGTAAAAGCAGCCAGCACCATTTAAATGCTGCTTTGAATAACTGGTGCTCTCCTCCCCTATGTGAAAGGGGCAGTCACAAGGAAAATCTGTTTTGATTATGTGATATCTGATTTTTAAAGTCAAGGTGGTGTCAGATTGGCTAAGATGACAGGAAAAAATAATGATGATTGTTGGAGGGGATGTGGGAAAACTGGGACATTGATTCATTGTTGGTGGAGTTGTGAACGAATCCAACCATTTTGGAGAGTAGTTTGGAACTATGCTCAAAAAGTTATCAAACTGTGCATACCCTTTGATCCAGCAGTGTTACTACTGGGATTATATCCCAAAGAGATTATAAAGAAGGGAAAGGGACCTGTATGTGCACGAATGTTTGTGGCAGCCCTTTTTGTAGTGGCTAGAAACTGGAAACTGAATGGATGTCCATCAGTTGGAGAATGGCTGAATAAATTGTGGTATATGAAAATTATGGAATATTACTGTTCTGTAAGAAATGACCAACAGGATGATTTCAGAAAGGCCTGGAGAGACTTACACGAACTGATGCTGAGTGAAATGAGCAGGACCAGGAGATCATTATATACTTCAACAACAATACTAGATGATGACTAGTCCTGATGGATCAGGCCATCCTCAGCAACAAGATCAACCAAATCATTTCTAATGGAGCAGTAATGAACTGAACTAACTATACCCAGAAAAAGAACTCTGGGAGATCACTAAAAACCATTACATTGAATTCCCAGTCCCTATATTTATGCACACCTGCATCTTTGATTTCCTTCACAAGCTAATTGTACAATAATTCAGAGTCTGATTCTTTTTGTACAGCAAAATAATGTTTTGGTCAGGTATACTTATTGTGTATCTAAGTTATATTTTAATATATTTAACATCTACTGGTCATCCTGCCATTTAGGGGAGGGGGTGGGGGGGGGTAAGAGGTGAAAAATTGGAACAAGAGGTTTGGCAATTGTTAATGCTGTAAAGTTACCCATCTATATATCCTGTAAATTAAAGGCTATTAAATAAAAAAAAAAAAATAATAAATAAATAAATAAATAAAGTCAAGGTGGTAGACTAGATGATCTGTAAGGTCTTCCAACTCTGATTTCTATGATCCTTGGAATCTTTTACTCCCAGCACTGATGTTCTGAGACACTCTCACAGGAATGGGGATAGTCATGGTGCTCAAATTTCTTCCAAACATATTTATTATCTCAGCATGCCCTAAAATCTCTATATTTTTTGTAAGCCCTTTGGTAACGAAACATCAGAATATTTAATTAAGGCCAGCCAAACTTAATGTGTTAGGCATGCAATTATTACTATAACTAATTTCTGGTTTCTAAACACCCAGTTGACCCTGAAAGAGTCACAAATATAATATCTTCTCTCTTAGGAAGGTACCTCCAAACCCAATTGGAGATTTCCCTTACTGTCCTTTCCCAACCCTTTTGCCTTACATCTTTAGGGGGTGGGCCTTCCACAGTCATAGAGACCAAGTTCTCCCCACGAAGCAGGACCAGTCCCAGAACCCTCTTTTCCTCACGTTCAGGTTGTTTTGCATTCTTTGGCCTGAAGGACAGAAATATGTATGTTAGCAGAACGGGCTGTTGAATATGGCCTGCACAATACAGGCAATTCTATGCTCCTAGGCTTCCTAGGATCCCTCAAAACCTTCACCTTGTCACTAGGCCCATAACTTACTCAAGGAGTCCTGGGATCCTTAACGTTGGAAGACTTAGAATCATAGAATGTTAAAGCTGGACGGGTCCTTAAAACATAGAACATAGCATGTCAGAACTGAAAGGAACCTTAGAACACAGAATGTTAAAACTGGAAGGGCCCTTAGAACACAAGATTTAAGCCCTAGAATGGACCTTAGAAACCATATTATCCCCTCATCTTACAGAAGAGGAAAGTTGGGTCCTGAAAGGAAAGGACCTAGTTTAAGGTCACAGAAGCAATTATCAGCAGATATAATTTTAAATCCAGCCTTTTGTAGAGTCAGAGCAGAATGTCACATAACAAGGATCTTAATAAACACATAAATTATAATTTGTATCTCTTTTAGGATGGATCACATTCTAAATATTATATTATAAATGTTTTCATAATTAATATTCCACCTACTAGACTAGAAGCTCCTTGGAGACAGGATCCAAGTCTTATACATCATTATATTTGTTGGAATTCGAAGCACAGTGTCTCATACAATGAACAGTTAATGTTTATTAAATGCAAAAATCAGATTCCCCTTTAAAATCCTTAACTACATTACAAGATGCCTTCATCCCAAGATAATCCTATAGAATAAGGTCCTTTGACAGAGAGATTCATAGAATGTTAAATATCAGTACATAAAATGAGTATTTCTGTTGACTTCATAGTACTAAGACTTCATAAATATAATTTGAAGGGAATTTATCTCAAAGCATTTCATTTGTCAAATAAGTACAAATCATCAAATATTGGCTAATTTTGCCGAACAATTTTTTTTCCCCTGTTTCTTTTTATGCTATTATAATTATATTTGGAAATGAACTCAGTGGGGAAAAAAATCAAAAGATAAAAATGAAAACTAAAATAAAGACAAGAACACATTTCATTAAATGTGTCTGCTTGTTGGGAATAAAGATCTGGAACATGTAGTTAAACAAACTGAGCAGGAAGGGCCTCTTTCCAAATAACTAAGTATTCTCTCCAAATCACAGAACCAAAAAAGGCTTTAGAAGATGGAGATCAGAGTTACTAGACCACATTCCAAGAGGGGAAGGACAGTTGATATTATATTTACAATGCACTTTAGAAACCATCTAGTTTAACCCCCTCATTTTATAGATGGGGAAAGTTGGTCTAGACATAGACATCTATGCACTACAGAAAAGCGTACTACAGAACTGGGTGCTCTGGGTTATATGCTTATAAAAATATATGTCCTAGATTTCACAGAAACAGTCATAGCCATATTAAGAAGGAAATCCTTTATTTAGCTATCATCTATCCCAGAACCAAAGCTCCTCCCAACAGACTGTGCTTTCTTTTATCATTTCCAGATAATGTGTGCTAGTATATATCTATAAATGTAGATGTCTAGGGGAGAGGGTGGGGGGGTAAGAGGGGAAAAGTTGGAACAAGAGGTTTGGCAATTGTTAATGCTGTAAAGTTACCCATGCATATAACCTGTAAATAAAAGGCTATTAAATAAATAAATATCTATATATAAATGTAGATGTCTGGGTATAGGTATGTCTTCAAAATTCGGGGAATAAGGAAGGAGATAGTGTTCAGGACTTAGAGAGAAGAGTTAGTTAAGAGTTCTCTGAGTATAAACACAAGAAACCTAGCTTACCTGCCCTCCGCACTCCTCCCCCCCATTCCCCAAGATTCCCAACCCAGCCCCCTCCTCACTTGATCTTCCTGAACTCATCACAGTCACACAGGATCAGGTTCATGTGCTTGTCAAAGGCCTTGAAGGTACCGATGAAGATGCGGCCATCCTGCAGGATGCATCTCATCCTGTAGTCGATGTGCTGCAGCATCTTGCTGCTCTTGCCCACCGTCTATGGGAATTAAGAGGGGAAAACATTGACTCTGGGTCCCGGACTGACTACTTACCACCAGGTGCTCGTCTGTTCCCTTCCCATGCATTCCCCCACTCTTTTGCAGCGCTGCCACGCTTCCAACCTCTGTGGTCTTGGCCTTTAACCCCTCTCCAGATGTCCTAGCCTTGCCCTTCCCCAATTATATGATTGTGACACTCCCCCACCCTTCACACGCTCTCCCACCCGCCCTGGGCCCTTCTTCCCTAAGAACGGTCATGGCCTCTGACCCAATTCCAAGAGCCTGCCAAAGAAGCATGCCCCGGTAAACTCCATCGATCCCCCATTACTTCCAGGACCACATGCCCCTCAGACTGGTATAACTCCCCCTAAGCTGACCTCTTTCTACGTTCCACTTTACATTTTGCCCCGCCCCCTCGCATACTCGGATCCAAAAGGCACCGGCTTCCTTTCTGCTCCTCAAACAGGCCGCCCCGTTTCCCAGGGCGGGGCATTTTCATTGGCCCTTCACACCTGGAATTCATTCCCTCTTCATGCCCCCACCCTTTTTTTTTTTTTTTTAATTTTCCTGCTTTTTTTTTTTTTTTAAGTCCCAGCTGAAATCTATCTAATTCAAGAACTTTCTAGATTCCGCTTCCTGCCAGCCCCTTCTCTCTATGGATCGTCACAATCTGTCCCGTAAACAGCTGTCAATGCCTAGTTGTTTGCTTATTGTTTCCCGTCACACCCGAGAGCGGACTATCCTCTGCCTTTCTTTGCATAATCCAGCCGTGGGCGCCGGATCTAGCGAGGAATAAGGGCTTCACCATCCCCCATCTCAAACTCAGCGAGTGACCCAGACAACCTTCCCGCTTCCCCGCCTACTCTACCCTGACCTCTGACCTCTGGTCGCTCGGCCCCGCCCTCTGCAGCGTTCTTATCTCTTTCATCCCCGGCCCTTCCCTGGCCCCGAGCCCGGCCCCGGCCCCCGAATTGCTCCGGCCAGTTCCCCAGCCCAGCTTCGCTTCGTTTTCCCCGCGTTCCCAACCTTACTCACCATGGTGCCGGCTACAAAGTGCCCTGCCTCGGAGAAAGGAGCCCGCTGAGGTAGCTGCACCCACGCGGAGCTCTAAGGGAAAGTGCCCACCCCCCGGCTTCCGGCTCCAGCGGAAATTCGAAGCGGACGAATAGCCCTTGAAAAGTTGGAGAAGGACACGTGACTGAAGGGGACCCACCTGCCGCCATATTGGGTGAGGGCATGTGCCCTTTCCCGGAGCAGAAACATTCCAGAACTAGTGGCTTCCCGTGAATTAGTTACATTCTCACAAAGGGGGCTGCTCTTGTCCGAGCCCTCCAGCAGTGGGCAGACCCAAGTTACGTTGAGGACAGCAGCTCCCTTTTGCTTTTTTTTCTATCCTTGCCCTTTAAGACATTGCCTTAAACTTAGTAAACACTTAATGCGTGTTTATTGGTTGATTGATATTACATATTGCTATTTTAATATATATTGATATTGATGTTTTTGAACGATCAAACCTCGAAGATACCTCGAAGTCCGCGCTGTTGCCAAAAATTTATAAGTAGCATAAATTGGATATAATCTCAAAGAAACAGTACTAGAATTAAGGTGCAATCAGGAAAGATGTCCAGTATTATTACTTTATCTTTCAAAATAAACAGCTATTATAATATGTATATATATATATAATGTGTATATATATGTGTATATATATATATGTATATATATGTGTATGTATATATATACATATTATGTGTATATATGTACACATATACATATATGTGTATATATGTACACATATACATATATGTGTATATATATACATATACATATATGTGTATATATATACATATACATATATGTGTATATATATACACATATACATATATGTGTGTATATATATATATATATATATATATATTTTTTTTTTTTTTTTAAAGACCTTAACTTTAAAAGGCCATTATATTCCACTGTACTCAGGTGTTATAGGCCAGAGCTTGAAACAAGGTATTAAGTGGAATTAGACCCCAAGAAAACCTCAAAAGAGAACATTACATTTTAGAGAGAACATTACATTTTAGCATCCAAACTTGGGACTGACACATCCTAATTTCAGTGGAAAAGTCTCCCTGACTCAGAAATTAGGGTAAGTACAAGAAGGAAACTTTGAAAAGAGCTAAACTAGTGCTTCAGCTGAAATGGGACAGATGTTTAGAAATCAGCCTTCTTAGCGAAGATCAATGAATTGGGCCTGCAACTAAAAAAGCTAGAAAAAGACCAAATTAAACATTTCCAATCAAATATAAATGTGAAATTCTAAAATTAAAAGGAGAAATTAATAATATTGAAAGTAAAAAAATTATTGAACTAATAAATAAAACTAAGAGTTGGTTTTATGAAAAAAACAATAAAATAGATAAGCCTTTGGTAAATCTGATTAGAAAAAGGAGAAAGGAAAATCAAATTAGTAGTCTTAAAAATGAAAAGGGAGAACTTTCTACCAAGGAAGAGGAAATTAGAGAGATAATAAGGAATTACTTTGCCCAACTTTATGCCAATAAATTTGATAACCTAAGTGAAATGAATGACTCCCTCCAAAAATATAGACTTCCCAGATTAACAGAGGAGGAAGTAAATTGCTTGAATAGTCCTATTTCAGAAAAAGAAATAGAACAAGCTATTAATCAACTCCCTAAGAAAAAATCCCCAGAACCAGATGAATTTACATGTGAATTCTACCAAACATTTAAAGAACAATTAGCCCCAATGCTATATAAACTATGTGATAAAATAGGGATTGAAGGACTTCTACCAAATTCATTTTATGACACAGACATGGTACTGATAACTAAACCAGGTAGGTTGAAAGCAGAGAAAGAAAATTATAGATCAATCTCCCTAATGAATATTGATGCTAAAATTTTAAATAAGATATTAGCAAAAAGACTACAGAAAATCATCCCCAGGATAATACACCACGATCAAGTAGGATTTATACCAGGAATGCAAGGCTGGTTCAGTATTAGGAAAACTATCAGTATAATTGGCCATATTAATAACCAAATTAACAAAAACCATATGATCATCTCAATAGATGCAGAAAAAGCATTTGATAAAATCCAACTTCCATTCCTATTAAAAACACTTGAGAGTATAAGAATAAATGGACTTTTCCTTAAAATAATCAGTAACATCTATTTAAAACCATCAGTAAGCATCATTTGTAATGGGGACAAACTGTAACCATTCCCAATAAGATCAGAAGTGAAACAAGGTTTGCCCACTATCACCATTACTATTCAATATTGTATGAGAAATACTAGCTTTGGCAATAAGAGTTGAGAAAGAAATTAAAGGAAATAGAGTAGGAAATGAGGAAACCAAATTATTACTCTTTGTTGATGATATGATGGTATACTTAGAGAACCCCAGAGATTCTACTAAAAAGTTATTAGAAATAATCCACACCTTTAGCAAAGGTGCAGAATACAAAATAAACCCACATCAGTCATCAGCATTCTTATATATCACTAACAAAAATCCAACAGTCAGAGTTACAAAGTGAAATTCCATTTAAAGTAACTACTGATAATATAAAATACTTAGGAATCTATCTGCCAAGAGAAAATCAGAAACTATGAGAGCAAAACTACAAAACACTTTCCACACAGATAAAGTCTGATTTAACCAATGGGAAAAATATTAAATGCTCTTGGATAGGGCGAGCAAATATAATAAAGAGGACAATACTACCTAAACTTATCTATTTGTTTAGCGCTATACCAATCAGACTCCCAAAAAACTATTTTAATGACTTAGAAAAAATAACAACAAAGTTCAAATTTCAAGGGAATTAATGGAAAAAAAAATCAAATAAAGGTGGCCTAGCTGTACCAGATCTAAAATTATATTATAAAGCAGCAGTCACCAAAACCATTTGGTATTGGCTAAGGAATAGATTAGTTGATTAGTGAAATAGGTTAGGGTCAAAGGAGAAAACAGTCAATAACCTTGATACTCTAGTGTTTGACAAACCCAAAAACCCAAGCTTTTGGGATAAGAACTCACTGTTTGACAAAAATTGCTGGGAAAATTGGAAACTAGCATGGCAGAAATTAGGCATTGACCCACACTTAACACCATACACCAAGATAAGATCAAAATGGGTTCATGACCTAGGCATAAAGAATGAGATTACAAATAAATTAGAGGAAAACAGGATAGTTTACCTCTCAAACCTGTGGAACAGGAAGGAGTTTATGACCAAAGAAGAACTAGAGATCATTACTGATAACAAAATAGAAAATTTTGATTATATCAAATTGAAAAGTTTTTGTACAAACAAAACTAATGCAGACAAGATTAGAAGGGAAGCAATAAACTGAGAAAACATTTTTGCAGTCAAAGGTTCTGGTAAAGGCCTCATATCCAAAATATATAGAGAATTGACTCTAATTTATAAAAAATCAAGCCATTCTCCAATTGATAAATAGTCAAAGGATATGAACAGACAATTCTCAGATGAAGAAATTGAAACTATATTTAGCCATATGAAAAGATGCTCCAAGTTATTATTAATCAGAGAAATGCAAATTAAGACAACTCTGAGATACCACTACACACCTATCAGACTGGCTAGAATGACAGGGGAAAATAATGCGGAATGTTGGAGGGGATGTGGGAAAACAGGGACACTAATACATTATTGGTGGAATTGTGAATACATCCAGCCACTCTGGAGAGCAATTTGGAACTATGCTCAAAAAGCTGTGCATACCCTTTGACCCAGCAGTGTAACTACTGGGCTTATATCCCAAAGAGATCTTAAAGAAGGGAAAGGGACCTGTATGTGCCAAAATGGTTGTGGCAGCCCTCTTTGTAGTAGATAGAAACTGGAAACTGAGTAGAAGCCTATCAATTGGAGAATGGCTGAATAAATTATGGTATATGAATAATATGGAATATTATTGTTCTGTAAGAAACAACCAACAGGATGATTTCAGAAAGGCCTGGAGAGACTTAACGAACTGATGATGAGTGAAATGAGCAGGACCAGGAGATCATTATATACTTCAACAACAATACTACATGAGGATCAATTCTGATGGACCTGGCCCTCTTCAGCAATAAGACGAACCAAATCAGTTCTAATGGAGCAGTAATGAACTGAACCAGCTACACCCAGCAAAAGAACTCTGGGAGATGACTAAGAACCATTACATCGAATTCCCAATCCCTATATTTTTGCCCACCTGCATTTCTGATTTCCTTCACGGGCTAACTGCACAATATTTCAGAATCCAATTATTTTTGTATAGCAAAATAATGGTTTGGACATGTATACTTATTTTGTATTCAATTTATACTCTAATATATTTGACATGTATTGGTCATCCTGCCAACTAGGGGAGGGGCTGCGGGGAAGGAGGGGAAAAATTGGAACAAAAGGTTTGGCAATTGTCGATGCTGTAAAATTTCCCATGCATATAACTTGTAAATAAAAAAAAACTATTTTAAAAAAGAAAGAAAACAGCCTTCTTTTCCAATCCAAGGAAAATGTGTCGAAAACTTAGTTAAACTCATTAAAAATCAAGGTTTAATTGTAACTTGGGAGCAGATCATTGAATTTTTAGGAACAGTACAATACACATTTCCTTGGTTCTCTAAGGAAAAAGAATTGAATTCAGACAAGTGGAAATAGTAGGAGAGCAACTATGTCAATATTACAATGATAATGGACCTGACTCAATTTCCAAAGAAACACTTTATACATATAATTTAATACAACTGGCTTTAAGAAATTACATAAGTGTTAGAATAAGAAAAAAGAAGAAAGAGCAGGAGGGGAGGATCCAGATAAACTAGGTGAAAAGTATGAAGAATCAGATAAGAATGGAGTTAAGTACAATTCTGAGTGTGTTGCTTCACAGCAGAAGCCATTAGGGCATTCCCCAGCCCCTCACCTACTTCCTTCAATTAACCCTTCATGGGTGGAGGGAGAAGGAAGAGGGGGAGAGGCAGTGACACAATTAGCACCAACTATGAAGCAGCCTATGACAAGATTGCAAAAGGCACTCATTAAGGCTAAGAAAGAAGGACAGCATATATCTAATTTAAAAATAAATGCATACCCTATGATTGAAGAGCTTGACTTTTCAGGTCAACAATGGAGAAGATATACTCCTTTTGATCTGGAAAAAATTAAGGATTTGAAAAAAACTCTTTATGGGGTCTTATGTTAAGATGTTACTAGAGAATTTGGCTTATGAAATCTTAACCCCTAGTGATTGGAAATCCATAGCAAGGACATGTTTAGAACCTGGACAAAATGTGTTATGGCTTTCGGAGTAAGATGAATTATGTAGGATTCAAGCCCAACGCAATAAGCAAACTGGATTTAACATACAAATCACTTTTGACCAATTAGCAGGTAAAGGTCAGTACACAGACAATTTAGCACAGACTAATTACCCCATAGCAGCTTATGAACAAATTGCTACTGCTGCAATAAAAGCTTGGGGTACCCTCTCAGGGAAAGATGGAGGAGAAGCCTTCACAAAAATAGAGCAAAGTCCCAATGAATCCTTTGCAGATTTTGTGAGACGTTTGCAAACAGCTGTCACAAGAACTATTGGAGAAAATGCAACTACAAGAATTATGATAAGACAACTGGCTAAGGAAAATGCCAATGAGGTTTGCAGAAGAATTATATGGGGACTAGACAAAGATGCTCTTTTAGAGGAGATCATAAGACGCTGTGCCACAGTGGGCACAAATGCTTATTATACCCAAACTATGATGAACATGGGAAGACAGGGTCCCTCTTGGCAAGGGACTTCTAGAGAAACTCGCCGATGCTTTCAATGTGGAAAAGTTGGACATCTGAGAGCTCAGTGTAAGCAAAGATATAGAGTGAGAAGACAGGGTGAGAGAAAACCTAAAATTCTATGTCCAAAATTCCACAAAGGCTTCTACTGGGCCTCAGAATGTAGATTGACCCAGGGAAATGAGAGACAGGGCCTAGTTCCAAGACAGCAAACAAAAGACAACTGAGGCATGATGGTAGCTGAAGTTACACCTTCAGAAGTTCAGGACTCTAATATGATCAATCAGTCAAAAAGCAATCAGATGGCAGAAAGGGATTGCAATTGGAGAGAATAAAGACTTTTTAACCCAACAGAAGGGCAATGTCCAGTGAAAGCAGCTCCAATGTAATTACCAAGTGATGAGGAGAGATTTAGAAAGTGGTAAATAGAAGGGACTAGATAGGTTAACTGAGATGATGACCAGTTCTGATGGACCAGGGCATCCTCAGCAACGAGATCAACCAAATCATTTCTAATGGAGCAGTAATGAACTGAACTAGCTATACCCAGAAAAAGAACTCTGGGAGATGACTAAAAACCATTACATTGAATTCCCAATCCCTATATTTATGCACACCTGCATTTTTGATTTCCTTCACAAGCTAATTGTACAATAATTCAGAGTCTGATTCTTTTTGTACAGCAAAATAATGTTTTGGTCATGTATACTTATTGTGTATCTAAGTTATATTTTAATATATTTAACATCTACTGGTCATCCTGCCATTTAGGGGAGGGGGTGGGGGGGGTAAGAGGTGAAAAATTGGAACAAGAGGTTTGGCAATTGTTAATGCTGTAAAGTTACCCATGTATATATCCTGTAAATAAAAGGCTATTAAATAAAAAAAAAAATAGATAGGTTAACTGCTTGGGGAAAAGGGTTTGCTTGTATTTCTACAGAGGGAGAAGGAATCAGATGGGTGCCAATGAGCAGTGTTCGCCTTGTCCCTGGGAGAGAGACAGAAAAAAGAAAAAAACTTCAAAACAAAGGAGAAGACCTAAAAAACATCTGACACTGAAAGATCATGACTGATAATGAGACTGTTAAAGAACTTTAAAAACAGCAGGAATCATTGGATTCCCTGAGATGAAAAATTGTTGATAAGACAGTTACAGAACTTCAAAACTTTCAGGAATTATTGGATTACTGGCACATGAACTAATAGACAATAGATTGGTTTTGGACTATTTCTAGGACTTATGGACATGTATAATTCCTCATGTTGATTCATGTTATTTGTCACATTACTAGTAACCTGTGTTACTATGTGCTTATATAATTTATGTAATTATGTGTGATACCTCCCATATTGATAGATTTATGTATACCTGTTTTAAGTGAGCCCCTTCAGAAATCCACTAATCTGATTTGATTTCCCATTTCCTTTGGTGTTTTCATCTCCCTTCCTGAGACGTCAGGGAGGGCATATCACCTCCTTTTATAGTGTTTTCACCCCTTTTTTGAGCAATGAGGGAAGGCTTGATCATCTCCTTTTTTGGGGTTCTCAACTCCTTGAGAAGTCAGGGAGGTCATAATTACCTATGTTCTAAAAACAAAAGAAAGCGAGAGATGTTATGGACTAGGACTTGAAACAAGATACTGAGTGGAATTGAGGAGACAACGGTTAAATATAGTTTAGCATTGATTTAATCCTACAACAAATAATGGTTTCCTAGAGATAATTAAAACTAGTATTTATCAGAAGTCATATATGTGCCAAAGTATTCAAAAGAAGTATAAGACATCATCCTTGCATTTGAGGCAAAGGCACAAAAAAGCAATTTTATGCTTGTTACAAAAGTTATAAATCTGAAAGTTGTTTTTAAGAAAATCAGGTCTACAGTTCTGATGGACCAGGCCATCCTCAGCAACGAGATCAACCAAATCATTTCTAATGGAGCAGTAATGAACTGAACTAGCTATGCCCAGAAAAAGAACTCTGGGAGATGACTAAAAACCATTATATTGAATTCCCAATCCCTATATTTATGCACACCTGCATTTTTGATTTCCTTCACAAGCTAATTGTACAATATTTCAGAGTCTGATTCTTTTTGTACAGCAAAATAACGTTTTGGTCATGTATACTTATTGTGTATCTAAGTTATATTTTAATATATTTAACATCTACTGGTCATCCTGCCATCTAGGGGAGGGGGTGGGGGGGTAAGAGGTGAAAAATTGGAACAAGAGGTTTGGCAATTGTTAATGCTGTAAAGTTACCCATGTATATATCCTGTAAATAAAAGGCTATTAAATAAAAATAAAAAAAAAAAAGATTTGCATGAACTGATTAAAAGCAAAATAAGCAGAACCAGGAAAACAATATACATAGTCATAGCAACATTGTGGATTGAACAATTATGATTGACTTAGCTCTTCTCAGCAATAAAATGATCCAATACAATTTCAAAAGAAAAAAAAAAAAAAGAAAATCAGGTCTAACCAGTTTGCAGTACAGGGCCCCAGAGAGGCTAGAGCACTTCACCCTCTTCTCCATTAAGTTCTAGACATAGGCATATATTGACCAGGTTCAAAACTGGGGGAGGCTAGCAAACTAAAAGAATAGTTGGGCTCCTTTTTGTAGTGGCTAAAAACTGGAAACTGAATGGATGCCCATCAGTTGGAGAATGGCTGAATAAATTGTGGTATATGAATATTATGGAATATTACTGTTCTGTAAGAAATGACCAACAGGATAATTTCAGAAAGGCCTGGAGAGACTTACACGAACTGATGCTGAGTGAAATGAGCAGGACCAGGAGTTCATTATATACTTCAACAACAATACTATATGAGGATCAATTCTGATGGACCTGGCCCTCTTCAGCAATAAGACGAACCAAATCAGTTCTAATGGAGCAGTAATGAACTGAACCAGCTATGCCCAGAAAAAGAACTCTGGGAGATGACTAAAAACCATTACATTGAATTCTCAATCCCTATATTTATGCCCACCTGCATTTTTGATTTCCTTCACAAGCTAATTGTACAATATTTCAGAGTCTGATTCTTTTTGTATAGCAAAATAACGGTTTGGTCATGTATACTTATTGTGTATCTAATTTATATTTTAATATATTTAACATCTACTGGTCATCCTGCCATCTAGGGGAGGGGGTGGGGGGGTAAGAGGTGAAAAATTGGAACAAGAGGTTTGGCAATTGTTAATGCTGTAAAGTTACCCATGTATATATCCTGTAAATAAAAGGCTATTAAATTTAAAAAAAAAAAAAAAAAAAAGAATAGTTGGGCTCTTCTTTTTTCATTCTTTTATTCCTTCAATTTCCACATCAGCACTCCAGGGAAAATTACTTATATCTTAGATTTGGCTCATATCTTGTCCAAGTGGAGAGTAAATAGAAAGGTAATATACAATATAAATCATGTATAGATAAGCATTTATTTCTTTTACATGAAAGAAATCCTTAACACACACAAGATTCTTAAGCTTACATTGACAGAAAAATTTAAAATAATATTGGCATCTATTGTTACTGTTAAACTTTTCTGGGTGTCTGAGGTTTAAAACCATTGACATCTAACTGAGCCCTCATTGCAACGAAGCAATCTTGTTTTATGACATTTTGACCCTTGGTATTTTTATATCCCTTTAATCTATTCACTCTCACTCACCATAGCAGCTTTTCCAAAACTTTTTTATCCTTTCTCAAAGTTTCTACATCCCTTTCTTTTCCCTTAGAGGTAGCAAGCCAGCTTAGAACCAAGGGAGAGACAGAAGGTAATATATGCCAAACAAATCAAGCCACTATTACTACCTTAACCAACATCTCCCCTCGTAGTTGATAGAGCAGCCCAGAGCCCCCAGTCCAAGAGCTTTGGGACTAGCAATATTTCTAGGCCACTGCCCACATTCATCATCCTGGGAAGTAACTTCTATGAAGATACAATCTGGGAACTATTCTTGAAAGGATTAGAGTCACAAATACTGAAGACTTAGAAAGAAAAGTTATTGCTACCAAATTCCTTGACAATATCAAATGGTTCTACATCAGAAACCAACATGATTAGGGCAGCTAAGTGGCACACTGGGTAGAGCACCAGCCCTGAAGTCAGAGGACCTGAGTTCAAATCCACCCTCAGACACTTAACATTTTCTAGCTGTGTGATCCTGGGCAAGTCACTTAATCCCAATTGCCTCAGCAGAGGAAAAAAAAAGAAATTAATCAGAAGTCATATATGTGCCAAAGTATTCATCAATGGAAATTATATAAAAGAGGCAATATAATTTGTTTTGCTGTTGTGTGACCCCATGGTCAGGAGGTGAACCCCCCAAATATATTGATTTTTACTTGGTGTTATGAGAGTCTCAAAAGAATTTGTAGGCTTAGACCATCTTCAAATCAAGAGACAAAGTTTTATGGTTTTTTTTTTTTTTTTTAATAATGGCAGGCTAAGTTTCAAAAGAAGCTAGTGATTACAAGAGGAAAGATGCCATAAAAAGGAGAAAGATTCCATAAACCAGGGAGTTTCTTTTCCTTGCTGAGGCAATTGCGATTAAGTGACTTGCCCGGGGTCACACAGCTATTAAATGTTAAGTGTCTGAAATCAGATTTGAACTCAGGTCCTCCTTACTTCAGGGCTGCTGCTCTATCTACTGCACCACCTGCTAGGCAATTTCTGATGAACCCATGAGTGACAAGGGGGAGGATAAGGCCATATATAGTGAAAGAATAACTTTGGGGGACATCTGTAGATTGACATGTTGATTGGATATAGTAACTCAGTTGTCAAGACAATCCTGTCAATACATGGATTCAACAAGGGGCCACTACAGAAAAGTCCCACTTAAAGATAAAATAATCTTGCCAATAGCCTCTCCTACTTGCCTCAGAGATTAACTATAGTCCAGCCATTCTGGATTTGCTGCTGTTTTCCATCTCCAGTGTCCATGATTTGCACTAATGATATCTCCCATACCTTGAATACTCTTCTTCTGTACCTCCCCCTCATAAATTCCCTAGTTTCCACCAAATCAAGCAAAGGAATTTATGTGGGGCATTTTCTTAGGGAAAGGAGTAACATTTCCCCTCCCCCCACCTCCTCCTTAATGGTGTGGGGCAACCCAGCAGAGTGAGGCCAGGGATAGAAGAGTGAGAAGGGATAGTAAGAAAAAAACAGGAGATTTGGGCAAAGAAGGGAAATTGAGCAATCTCAGATGCATTTGGATAATCTTAGATAAAATAGGCATGGAAAAAATCCCTGAGATTAGATTTATCATAGATAGAATAATAATGAAAAAAGTCCTTTTGTGAGAAAGAAAGGGAGGGAGGAAGAAAGATAGAGAGAGAGAGGGAAGGAGGGATGGAGAGATAGACAGAAACAGAGAGACAGAGACAGAGACAGAGATAGAGAGAGGGAGGTGATGCAGGTAAACACTGTAAAAAAAAACAAAAACAACTGTCCTCTTTTGATCTGTAAAAGTAAATCTCTGAAATTCAGTCCCATTTGATTCCTGGCCTCCCAGACTCCAGAGAGTTTATGAAAGAGAGCATAATCTCCTAGCTGATCTTTTCTAAGGCAAATCCACCCCCCCCCCACCCCCCCACCCCCATTGGTAGCCAGATCCTCATTCAGGAAGCCTTAAAAGTGATTTCCATTCACTTGGAAATCTGGGCCTGATATTGACAAACCTCTAGGCCTGGGAACATTGGCTTTCTTTTCAGCCTGAAACCCAAGCCTCAGATTTCCTATTAAAGGGTATTTCTAGACTCCTGATCCTTGCGGAATTCTGGATCAGGGCATAGTTTCCTGTCAGGGCTCCTGTTGCCTGTGAAGACATTCTCTTCTCAGCAGAAAACCTTTTGTTATTTCCCTGTCAGTCTCCTAGCAAAGCTGACTTCTCATCCTGCAATAAACGTCCCTTTTTGCCACTTAAACTTTTCAAGTTTGTGAATTCTTTCATAAAAGACCTGCACCAACCAGAAGGGGATTCCCACACCTCAACTATCTGCACTGCCACTAACCTCATCAGAGGGATAGAGAGAGAGAGACAGACAGACAGACAGACAGAGACAGAGACAAGGAGAGACAGAGAGAGAGAGATGAAGGGAGAGAGAGAATCAAAGTATAGTAGCTAGATATACAAGGTAAAAGATCTTTTTGTAGTGACAGAATATTGGATCTGAGGCAAGCTAAGATTCCACTAATAATAATATTCTATTTACATTCATATACCATAATTTATTCTGCCATTTCTCTCCCTCAGTGTCCAGTTCTTTGCCATCAGAAAAATAGCTACTATAAATATTTTTCACAGACATGGGTCCTTTTAGATCTTTGGTGTATAGGCCTGTTTTTTCCTCACTGGATTAAGGAGTTTAGAAACTGTGGGATCATAGTTCCAAATTGCTCTTCCAAGTGGCTTAACTTCTAATTATGAATATAACAGAAGATTAGAAAGGTCTTTTAGAACTAGTGTGGTGGTACAGTAACATGAACTGTCACTTGCTAATTAAAGGAACTTAATTAATTATATAATCTGCCTCCATGCCTCTGTTGCCTTCTCACTTGGAACTTCTTTTGGGTTTCCGGTCTTCTCACTGTGAAATATCTCTCCACCATGCTAGCCTCATGACCCACTTCTCTAATCCAATGAGTTCCATTTGTCATCACTGTGTCAAAGATGACGCTAGATGAGCATACTTTAATTTTTCTTTTTCTGATAGTTTGTAAATTCTTTGAGTGCAGGTTGTCTTTTGCCCTTTTCTGTACTCCCAGATCTCAGCACAGTGCCAGTACATAGATGCATAATATTGATTGATTGGCTCTGCTTATGATACTTGTGATGATACTTTCTCTACCTTTTCATTTTCTTTTATATGCTGTTTTCCCCATAAAAAATGTAAGCCCTTTTCTTTTCAAGAATGAGATGATTAAAGCCAGTTCCAATGATCTTGTGATGAAGAGAGCCATCTATATACAGAGAAAGGACTGTGGGAACTGAGTGTGGATCACAACATAACATTTTCACTCTTTTTGTTGTTTGCATTTTGTTTTCCTTCTCCTTTTTTTCCCTTTTGATCTGATTTTTCTTGTGCAGCATGATAACTAATTAATTAATTTTAATTATTATAGCTTTTTATTTACAAATTATATGCATGGGTAATTTTTCAGCATTGACAATTGCAAAATCTTTTGTTCCAATTTTTCCCCTCCTCCCCCCTATCCTTTCCCTGAGATGGCAGGTAGACCAATACATGTTAAATATGTTAAAGTATATGTTAAATACAATATATGTATACATGTCCAAAGAGTTATTTTGCTGTACAAAAAGAATCGGACTTTGAAATAGTGTACAATTAACCTGTGAAGGAAATAAAAAATGCAGATGGGCAAAAATAGAGGGATTGGGAATTCTAGGTAGTGGTTCATAGTCATCTCCCAGATTTCTTTCTCTGGGTGTAGCTGGTTCAATTCATTACTGCTCTATTGGCACTGATTTGGTTCATCTCATTGTTGAAGAGGGCCATGTCCATCAGAATTGATCATCATATAGTATTGTTGAAGTATATAATGATCTCCTGCTCCTGCTCATTTCACTCAGCATCAGTTCATGTAAGTCTCTACAGGCCTTTCTGAAATCTTCCTGCTGGTCATTTCTTACAGAACAATAATATTCCATAACATTCATATACCACAATTTATTCAGCCATTCTCCAACTTTAGGGCATCCACTCAGTTTCCAATTTCTGGCCAGTACAATGAGGGCGGCCACAAACATTCTTGCAGCATGATAATTTTATAAATATGTATGTATATATATATATATATATATATATATATATATATATATATAATATTGCCTTTAACATATTCTTAAAAATATTTTTAACATATATTGGATTACTTGCCATCTAGGGAAGGTGATGGGGAGAAGGGGGAAAAATTTGGAAAACAAGATTTTTCAAGGGTCAATATTGAAAAATTATCCATGAATATGTTTTGAAAATAAAAAGCTTTAATGAAGAAAAAAATGTAAGCCCTTTCAGGTCAGGAACTTTCTTTTTTGCATATATTTGACACAGAGCTTGGCACATAAGATGTTTAATAAATATTTATTACCAGTCTGCCTATTTGCTAATTAAAGTACATATTAAGTGAAGAAAAAGATCAAGGAGGCAGATGATGGGAGAAAACTTCTCTTAACAGTTTCACAAAATTACTTGAGGACCACAAATTTCATGCAAATTTGAAAATTCAGTTTATAAAAAGAAAAAGGCTATGGAAGGTTTTTAACAAAAAGAATGCTAGGCTCTGGTCTCAAGGCAAGTAACTGATTACAAAGTAATCAGCAAAATTAAGATCAAAACCAAATGGAAGTCTTTCCAAAGCAATTTAAAATTTATCTTAAACCAGCCCAAAAATGTGCTTTGTTTTCAAATTCAAAGCTTTCTCTAACTCAGGACAGATTCAGGGCAATGGGAGTGTAGCGAACCCTAAGTGGAGGATACTTTCTATCCTGTGATTAGCTGGATCAAGCTATATGATTTGTTAGTATTTCTGGGAGATTACAATGTCTTCTGGGAATTGTAGTCCTGTAAGAACTAGTCAAGGAGGATTTGTTTCTGGGGAAAGGAATCAAGCATTTACTAAGCGTCCACTATTATGTGCCCAGCAATATGTTAAATTCTTTAATAAGTAATAATATTAATTAGCATTTATATAGGGCTTATTATATGCCAGGAACTATGTTAAGCATTTTACAAATATTTCATTTGATACAAAGAAGAAGAAAGTGTTACTATTATCCTCATTTTGCAGATGGGGACACTGAGAAAAAAAGTTTAAATGACTTATCCAAGGTCACATAACTAGTAAGTGTCTTAGGCTTCAAGTCTTTTTGACTCCAAGTTAGCGTTCTTATCAATAGCATCAGCAGGTTTGGAGCTGAAAGAGATCATAGAAGCCATGAAGTCCAAGCCTTTCATTTTATGGATACAGTTGTTGTTTGGCCTTCCTTTTCAAAGAGGAGGTCAAGATAACAGATCCTAAAATACAAGGCACATGCGAAGAAGTCACAATGATATTCTCTTTGCCAAAAGGTATCTTTATTTACAAGACGAGGTTATGGACAAAATGAAAAGATAAAATAGACACCAGAAGTAGTAAATAGTAAATAGATTAGGAAGAGCAATAGAAAGGATATTATAGTTAGTAGGGAAAGAGGTTTTAACGATTAAAAATGGAAAAGACAAATTCCCTACTGGAACTCACAATTAAACAGGAAAAAGGCAATACTTATGCCAAGAAGTGTGGAAGTCCACTATTGACTAACAGGCTAAATTCAGAAAGGAGTTTAGGAGACTAACCCAAAGGGAGTTAGCAAGGGAAGATGATTACACCATTGGCTAAAGGGCTAACCCTAAAAGGGATTTAGCACCCTAAAAGTTAGCTATAACAAGGAGAAAGACACCACAAGGCAATTGGGGGAGAGGGAAGAGTAGCAAGATGCCATTGGGGGCTAATCCAGAAAGGGTTTTAGTAAAAATGTCGAAGGCCAAAGACAAATTTATAAGGGAAATTTAATCTTAGAGGTTTGACATCATAATTTGGCTTTCTGATTGCATATAATAAGGGAGGGTTTCCAAAGATGGGGGTGGGCTCAAGATTTGTGAGGGGGTGGGTAGTACTACAATCAAAAGTCTACTTGAACAAAAGGTTTACTTAAAAACAAAAGCCCTACTTAAGGCTGAGAGGATCCTAACTAAGCCCTTCCCTGCTTGCCTTGGAGAATAATATTATATATAATAATTATAACTGAGATTATATTGAATCTGCAACTAGCAACCCAGCACCACATCTGCTAGAAAGGAAAAACAAAATTTTTACACAGATTTTACAGATTGAGGGGGCATTGTGCCCCTACCCCCTAGATGGAAGAGATCCATTATATTAATGTCACCTATTAAGTTAATTAGCAGCTAGATGGAGCAATAGGTGGAGCAGCAGGCTTAGAATTTGGAAGACCTGAGTTCAGATATGACTTCAGACAATAACTGGGAGACTTGGGTCAATTCACTTAATCCTGTTTGATTCAGTTTCCTCCTCCAATTAAATAAGCTGGAGAAGGAAATGGCAAACCTTTTCAAGATCTTTGCCAAGAAAAACCCCAAAAGAAATTACAAAAACATGATTGAAATGACTAAACATTAAGATAATCATGTAATTCAACCTTATAATGTTTTACAGCTAAGTTAATTGAGATTCAGGAAAAGGAATGATTACATTTATAAAAAAGAAAGCACTAGAACTCAAATCTTTTGGCTTCAATATTTTCCCTGTTATATGACAGTGCCTTATTATTTAAATTTTTATTGACATCTTTTATTTATATATCACCATCATTTCTGAATATATCCTTCTTTTTTTCCTTCCCAGAATGTCATCCTTTGTAACAAAAAATAAAAAAGTAATTCAGCAAAAGTCAAAAAAAAATAAATCTAGTAATCTGACAAAATATGCAGTATTTCATTCCACAATCCCCTCCTACCTCTACAAAGGAAAGAACTAAGCGTACAACATATAGAACTTTTTTTTTTTTTAATAGCCTTTTATTTAGAGGATATATGCATGGGTAACTTTACAGCATTAAAAATTGCCAAACCTCTTGTTCCAATTTTTCACCTCTTACCCCCCACCCCCTCCCCCAGATGGCAGGATGACCAGTAGATGTTAAATATATTAAAATATAACTTAGATACACAATAAGTATACCTGACCAAAACGTTATGTTGCTGTACAAAAAGAATCAGACTCTGAAATATTGTACAATTAGCCTGTGAAGGAAATCAAAAATGCAGGTGGGCATAGATATAGGGATTGGGAATTCAATGTAATGGTCCTTAGTCATCACCCAGAGTTCTTTCTCTGGGCATAGCTGGTTCAGTTCATTACTGCTCCATTGGAAATGATTTGGTTGATCTCGTTGCTGAGGATGGCCAGGTCCATCAGAGCTGGTCATCATACACTATTGTTGTTGAAGTATATAATGATCTCCTGGTCCTGCTCATTTCACTCAGCATCAGTTCGTGTAAGTCTCTCCAGGCCTTATAGAACTTTCTTAATAAGTTAGATAGATGCTACAGAATCGTGAAATTTGTGGTCAAGTACTTCACTCCCATATTAGAACTGAAATAACTTGCTTCTATTCACATGTACAATTGGGGCAGAATCCAGGCTGTTTAGAGCTACAGAAATGGAGCAGGATGGCGCCAAGCCAGGTCAGGAAGATCATGGAGAGAAGAGCACACACTAGAAGTTTTCTATTTTAAGTCATGATTGTTGCTCACTTCAGATTCTCATCCCAGCGGTTTCTTTCTGCCAGGAATCTAGAAGTGATCAGCACCTATTAGTTTCAATACCTTGAAAAAAAGGTACTGACAGTCTTGAATCCCGGCCTCTATTACTAATTTGCTCTTGACTTTCTGTCCTTGTGGAGAAGGGGCCTACAATCCTCTTCTTCTCTCTCAGGAGCTCCTGACCCTCGGGCAGGAGTGGGAGCAGCTCCCAAGCCTCCAGTCCTTCTTCCTCCTCAGACTTCCCAGGCATTATTCTGAGAAGCAACCTCTATGGAAATGGAGCCTAGCAAGTGCTATAGCCTCAGATACTGAAGAAGGAATGTGCTTTCAAAGTCCTTGGCAATGTGAGATGGTTCAACGTCAGAAACTGATATGATCTTTACATCTAAGAAGAGGTGTTGCCATCTGCTTGGCTGCTGCACACCCCAAGGACCATGGGACCTGGGAAACCTCCCCTCTCCATGACCGCCACTCGAGCGTAAGCTCACTGAGGGAAGGACCTGTTTTGCTTTCTGTTTGTTCCCACTGGGTTAGCACGGTGCTTTGCATACAGAAAGCAGAGGCCAAAGGCTTCATTCGTCCCCCACGTTTTTGCCTGTCGCTCTTTTTCACGTATTTTTTCTGTTGTTCTGATTCCTTTTCTTCCCTAGCCCTTTGGGATTTTGGAAGGCTTCCTTGAAGTGTAGGTAACCCGCTCTCCCACCCTTACTAGGCCTGGCCTTGTTTCCCTTCTTTGAGGGGCGGGAAGCCTTTCTTTTAACTGCTAATCGCAGCTGATGGTGAGCAGAAACAGAAAACTTTGAACAATCCCAGCACTGACTCCTCGGGCTGGGACGGGACAAGTATTTGGAGGATGTGGAGGAGGGTTCCTAGACACGGGCTTCTCCAAGGCGGAGGGGAGGCCCGGGAAATAAGGCTCCACGCGCAGTCACGATCTGGCCGGTTTTTGCCTGAAGGAGGCCTAGGCCCCAGAGCTTGGGGAGGGAGTGTGGGAAGCGGGAAGGAGGCCCTGGCTTCCCAGAGGAGGCCGGAGAGGGGAATGACCCAGCCTCCGTCCCATGCCGGGCCAATGGCAGAGCCTGCTCTCGGCTCACTCCTCCGAAGTGCCGGCGACAATAGCCGCCTCCCGCGGCGCCTCTAGCATCCCCGGCCCGGCTGCATCCCTCAGGCAGGGGCCGCTCGGCGCCCACGGCCAGCCCTGGGCTACGGTGTTATCGGGGCCACGATGGCGGGGAGCAGCGCCTCTGGCACAGGCTGTCACCTCCCACGGGGCCCCTCAGCGCCATGGTGCTTGTTGGCTATTCCGTGCTACGCGGCCCTGCCCCACTGTGCGATCGTTTAGGGAGAAAGGGGCTCCTCGACACAGCTCGAAGACCTGGGCTGGAGGTTTTCGTGACAATTCCAGCGCTAGTCCCAGCAAGTTTAAAAAAAAAAAAAAAAAAAAAAAGAGGTCCTAGCTTCCAGGCCCAAGACAAAAAAAAAAAAAAAAGAAAAAGACTCCGGTCCCTTTAAATTCCAGCCCTAGTGGGCGGGGTCCTCCAGCAGAGTCCCAGGCTTCCCCGCCGGCCGGGTAACAGCTCCACCCTCCTCCTGATCGACAAGAAATGGCCCAATAGAAACAGAAGGTGTCGGTCACCGAGCAATAGGAGCGCGGGACAGCCTTCGCGGAGGCGGGACCTTACAAGGCTGGGCCGAGGGGTCCGCCTGGCTAAGCGGCAGCCGCGGAGCCCTGGGCGCGACGGCAGGGCCCAGACTGTGGGCCCCGGTGAGTAACGGTCGCCTAGGCTGGGGCTGCAGCCCGCTCTGGGGGCGGGAGGATGAAAACCTCGGCCG
Source organism: Sarcophilus harrisii (assembly GCF_902635505.1). NCBI lineage: Eukaryota > Metazoa > Chordata > Mammalia > Dasyuromorphia > Dasyuridae > Sarcophilus > Sarcophilus harrisii. The sequence goes on along the minus strand of NC_045427.1, from coordinate 476,017,057 downwards.
AGTCTCCCTGGGGGCGCGGGGCGCGGAGGGTGAGGTCTGAGGGGCGAGAGGGCCCTGGGGACCTGGGCTGGAGGGGCTGTGGAAGCGGGGCGGGGGAGGGGAGGGGTCCCGAGCAGCTGGGGGAGGGGATTGGAGGAATGGAGCGCGGGGCGGGAGGGGGGGAAGAGGTGCAACGGGGGTAAGGGATGTCTGGGAAGGGGAATGGAGGAAGGGAGGGGGGAGGATGGGGGGAAGGATGTCTGGGGAGGGGGCAAGGATGTCTCGGGGAGATTGGGGAAATAATTGTCAAGTTATTGGGGGACAAATGGGGAGGGGGGAGAATGGCGGAGAAAGGGTGCCTGGGGGAGGGGAGAACGGGGGAAGAGGTGATCCGGGGAGGGGGGAGCCTGGCGGAAGAAATGCCTGGGGAGGGGAGAGGAGGGGGAGATCCTGGGGGAATGGGGAAGAAAGGCTATCTGGAAAGGGGGAGATGGAGGAAAAAATATTTGGGGAAGGGGGATCATCATGGGGAAAGGTCAGGAAAGGGGAGGTGGTGGAAATAGGTGACTGAGAATGGGGGGGAAAGGCTGGCTGAGTAGGGGGCAGATTTGGAAGAGCAGAGAGCCCTGAGTGGTCTCGAACGCATATGCAGGCTTTCAGACTCTAAGGTTCCTAGGATCATCTTCCAGTCCATATGGACCTGCCATTTTCAGATGAGGTTTTTAAAAAGTCTGCAAGGGCTGGGACTGTCTTTACTTTTCTGTATTCCAGCCCCTAGCATTTAGTGCAGGGTCTGGCAGGCAAGCGCCTAACTGGTGCTTGTTGATTGGGTGATGAATTCCAGGAATGATTTGCCCAAGATCATATAGCTCATAAATGACCGAGTAGTGCTCACTAATCTCCACAGAGGGCCAAGTCACAAAAGTATCTTGGGATTCGAATCCATGCCTATGTATCGTTCCCAATGAGGTGTCCCAGCGCTCTGTAGGTGATTGTGATCAATCAGAACTTCTTGAAGACGGCGTCATGTGATTGAGACACGTGACTTAGTTCACTAGGAATTGGTACGATCTCTCAATCACCCTCCGACTAACCTGAATGTTGGAGATATACCCAGGACAAGGACCCCCAGGGATGATGACCATTATACAAGATGCTTTGTAAGCTATTTAGCTCAGGCAAACCAAAGCAATGATCTGAGAGTGCACTCTATCAAAATCAAGCCTAGGATTTTGAGCTGGAGGGAAATTTGAAGATCATAGTTCCTCTAGGAAATTGTGTAGTAAAGTCAGAAGACTTGGGTTTATGCAGCCTCACTACTTATTACTGTGTTTTTGGATGAGTTATTTATCCTCTCAAGGTCTGTTTCCTCATATCCAAAATAAGAGGATTGGATTAGATGAACTTTGTGATTCTTGTCAATTCTTAAATCTATAATCTTTTGAACCACACTCTTCATTTTGTAGATGAGGAAATCGAGGCCCAGAGAAAAGAAACAACTTCCCCAATTCAGAACCAGGATTTGAGCCCAAGACATCTAATTCTAAACTTAGCATAATATCCATTGTCACTCTCTAAATTGGTGTCTAGTTACACCCAGGTTCTGTTCATGGGTTTGCTTCAGTGAACAAGAATTTATAGAACATTTACTATGTGTGTGGACATTGACCTGGAAGTGGTGTTAGAATATAGAGAAGAATGGAAATACAGACCTACGGGACACTGCTTATCCTCAGGGAACTCAGTTTTGTTGGAATTCAGTACACATTCAAAGCAGATGACATTATAAAGCAGTATTCAGTATGATTAAGTGAATAGTGGGTGGTGCAGACAGTAAGTGCCAGTTTGGTTTTAGAGCAGCAAATGTAGAAGAGCAGATGCAGACTCCTAAAGCAGCTGAGGACCTTACTCAGATACATAATAGTGCTTCAGAAAACGAACAATGATACCACCACCTTACATTCTTATAGTGGTGTTTTTGGTTTTGTTTCTTGTTTTAATTTCCAAATGTATGTCTGTAGTTTTCTGTTTTTACCACATTCCTGGCAGGCAGCAGTGTAGTAAAAAGAGCAATGAACTTAGAGTCAGGAGATCTGTGTTCAAATCCTGACTGACACTTAGTAGCTGTATGACTCTGGGCAAAACAGTTAAACCTCTTAACATTAATCATCTGTAAAATGGGGAAACATAATCACACACCTATGAGGAAATTGCCAAATAAACTTTAAAGCATTCTTGAAATGTAGGGTACTTTATAGCTGAGGGAACTGAGATTTATTTGCCTTGTATTAGTTCCCTGATTTTAAGAGATGGAAAAGTAGAGACTTAGAGATAAGTGACTTATCCAAGGACATATTGCTGATTGGCGACATATCGCTTAGGGATGATAGCCTAGGAGTCTCATGAAACCTAATATTATATCATCATATTATACTAGTAGTAATGGCAGTCTCTTTGATTCACTTAGGATTGTTTTCCCTACATAACACTGCCTGCCTCACATAGTCCTGCCTGAACTTCTTGGACTTCTTGCTAAGTCTTATTAGCCTGTTAAAGGGGGACTGTTGTTCTAAAGCCCCAGCTATACTCTTCACCCTATGTTCTTTTTTTCTTTTCCTTTTTGGAAGCCCCAAGTACTGAAGGAAGTGGTTCTGTGGGCAGACCTTTGCTAACTCTACTGTCAATAAAGGAACCAATTTTCCTGTGTTCTTGCTTTATCTATATACAGTATTATCTATATACAGCTGACTAAGCCAGCTATTTTTTTTTTCTGCTTAAGACGGATTCTAATTTTCTCTTGCCCTCCTGAGTGGTGTAATATAGTGGGATAGAAGGAGAGAAGTGATCTCAAAAGCCAGGGTTGGCTAAGAAAACTCCCCACTTTGTTATGAACTCCTCCCTTCTATCCTTTTTCTACTTTGTTGTTGGTTGTGGTTTGCAAGTCCACTTCTGGGGTGAATTTCTACTTACTACAAATTTTGACTAAATACTGACAAGACACATGAGTCGGTTTGTTTGTGTGGTGGTGATCTGCTGATACTTCTAGCAATAAATGTCAGAACCTGAATCTGTTGGTTAGTCAGATCCTACTCTAGACGCATTGTGGTCTGCGTGTTGGAAGCTGAGTCAGTGCTCAGATGGAGAGAGTTCTGGGGAAAACCAGAGATACTAAAGGTGGTATTGGTGATTAAATAATGGGTGTGCTCTCAAGTTTCTCTCTTGATGATCTTTCCTAGAATCATGTAATGTCAGAGATGGAAGGGAACTTAGTATACAGATTAGAATGAAAGGAAGAACATTATTAGAACACAGAATGGCAGAATTCAAAAGGAACTTTAAGTCCCTTATTCTGTCTAACCCCTCATTTCACAGATGGGAAATTGAGTACCCAAAAAAGTGAAGTAACATAATTTAAGGTCACAGAGCAAGTGTGGAAAAAAAAGATTTGATCTCAAATCTTAGGATTTCAAGTGCTTTCCACTATAATGGGGAGATTTTATAGAACCAAATTTCCTTCAAAAATGTCAGTAAAGAATCTTAGAACCTTTTCATTAAAGGATTAGAGGGTTTTACCCTTATTGTGCCTTCCTCTTGTCCCCTAATTTCTTGGTAATGGGACAGTCATTTTTCACTTCCTTTTTTAAGATGTGCACCATCATAATCCAGCCCTGTGAAGTAATCATATCACATTTATGTGATTTATAAAAAAGTCAAGGAGTTTTTATAACTATAAAGTCAAGGAGTTTTTGTAACAATGACAAGTCTATAAGCACATCTTTCAAATTCCCTTTAAAAGAGTGTTCCATCACTCTGTGATGCCCATTCTTCTCACTATGACTTTGTGTATGAAACTTGGGTTTTAGTTCTTCCTAATATGTAGCTAAATTATCTTCCTTAGATCAGTGCATGCCAAAGGACTTCTTTTCCAATTTGCTTGTGATTTGAGTTTTCAAAGGTTTTCTTTTATATCCAATGCAGAAAGGGTGGGAAAAGAGTCATTTTATTGAGAATGGGCAAATTACTTCATTGTCCCCCTGGGGCTGGACTGAGAGACACAGCTCAGCTATCCCTGGCCAATTTCTCCTGAACTCTGCACTACTGCTGAGTAGAAGAGTGAGAGAGGCTATTTATAACCTTGTGAATTTTGCAGTGGTAGTTGAATTGCTTCATCCTGATTTCCACTTCCTTTCAAAAATGAAAATGAAGAAAATGAGCAAGCATGGGTTCTCTGTTGAGAGGGCTTATCTGGAGGGAGAATAATCTTCAGTGTCAGCATCCTAAACACACACACACACACACACACAGTGCAAAATTCACGTGAAGGAACATCCTAATATGTGCCCTGTTGAATTGTAAACTCTAGCAGATGGGTTTCTGTAGATGGGTTTCTTTTTCTCCCTGCTTAGGTGCCAGCATTTGCTTATCTGGGTCAGAAGACCCAATCTCTTGCCCTTTTCAAGAAAAGTCTAAATCAATAGGTAGTAGTTATAGTGAATCATGTTTTAGCTTAATATATAAAAGACTTTCATTGCAATCTGAATTATCCAACAAAGGAGTGAAAGATCAGTTCCCTGATCCTGTAGCTAGATGGCTTAGAGGCTGAATCTGCATGACCACTTAGAGAAGGATTTGTATTTCAGGTGTTTTGGATAAGACCACTGTCAGGTCCCTTGTGGCTCTGATGTTCTTTGATACTGAATTAGATTTAGAGAAATAGTTTAATGTGGAATGATTCCTGTTGGATCCTTTGAGAGAAAACATTTACCAGGTAACTGAAAATTATTAGTCAGTTTCTTTTACCTTAGAAGTCATAAGCAGACATAGGTATAGTAGTAGTGATTTGGTACAGCAGTCCTGTCTATTATATGATTTAAATTTTCAATTTCATCTTATCCCACTTAGATAGATGTCAAGTCACTGGTTTTTAACAAACTGAATTTCTACCTTCAAACAGATGCTGTTCTCTTCAAAACAATTCCCTTGAGAAATCATATACTTATCCCACAATACTGCTGTTGGAAGAATAAGGTGTTTGCTCAAGCTGGTTGGTGCTGTTTGGGGTCAAAAATGACTCTGGAAAGTAATGAAGCTAGTTTCTTGTCCTACTTGTGGAAAAGCTCAGAAAGCCGTTCCCAAAGAGGAGTTCCAAATGTTGCACAATGAAAGCATTGTTGGAATAAATATGTAGCTTCCCAAAGGGTCTTTTGAAGAAGACAGTGCTCTTTTTAGTATGTAACTTCTTACATAGAGTCATAAGATTTATAGACTTTTAGAACCAGAAAGAATGATAGATAGCATTTCATCAGGCTCATTTTATAAATTAGGATATGGAATGCAAGAAGCTCTGGATTGAGGAAAAAACTTGAGTTCTAGCCTTATCTCTGCCAGTTATTTTTGTGAATCCAGTGATCTAACTTCCTCTCTGCCTCTTATTTTCTCTCTTTAAAATAAGAGGGGTGAACTAAATGATCTCCAGGGACCCTTCTATCAGTAATGTTCTAATTCTATGTCCATATTTATATGACCCAATAGTGGCAGAGCCAGGCTGAGAGCCCAAGTTTCTTAACTCTGTTCGATCTTCTTTCCACTACACTGTGCTGCTTACTTGTATTTAGAAGTCAATCTTGTTGCAATAGAATTATATCTTCTAAGTGGACCTCCCTCCCCTCTCCCCAGACTCTTGGGGTTAAGTGACTTGCCCAGGATCACACAGCTAGAAAGTGTTAAGTTTCTGAGACTCAGGTCCTCCTGACTTTAGGGCTGGTGCTCCTTCCACTGCGCCACCTAGCTGCCTGTAGACCAATTTTTTAATGGGTAAGGATGCCCGAATCAGTTAAATTGTAAATTCAGGGTCAATTTGGAATTCAATCTCTCTGTTGTGTCCCCAACCTCTTGTTTCCAGTTATACCTTTGAGACAGAGGATTTACAATTAAAAGAGTTGCAGGTGTGTAATGATGGCCAGTTCTGTTTTGTGTGCCTCTTGTGAATATGTGCATACAAAAGCCATAAATAGCAAATCAGATCTCTGGGGCCCTCAGGTCAGACTGAAACTGTTCTCCTTCCCCATGAGATGTCTTAGAGGTAAGAGTTGGCAGTTTCTATCTCCCATTCATTGAATTGGTTCAGAGAATGTTGGTGTCTCAGCAATGTGGTCTTATCCCACTCAGAATATGGTAGCCCATGTGGTAGCAGGTGGTATTTATGATTTCTCTCTTTCTGAAGCTTATCTGTTTTTCAGCCACTCATAGGTCATTCTTAGAATTCCCTCTTGCTGAACTCTTGAGTGTTAGTCTGTACTTCTCAGACCAATATAGCTCTGAATTACAACTTGGCAATTTGGAATCATGTTAGAAGGAAGAGATACAGAACAAAAGAAAAAGATGGTTAGACCATGAAATATTCAATCTGGGAGATAGTCTTGATTGGATCTGAATCTGTAATTTCATCAGTGTAGAGAACTTCATGTATGGAACTCGTGTGCACTGATGCAGTTTGGCAGCTGTTTTGTGACTTACAGACCCAGAAAATTTCTGAGGGTATTGAGAAGTTTTGTGATTTCTGAACACTCTTGCCATTACATCTTAACAGTTCTCAGGGCAGCATGATAGAATTTAAGAGTTAGAAGAATTGTTATAAAGACCAACTGGTTCAAGTTGAAGAAGTTGAGACCCCAAAAGGGGGAGGTAACTTAATCTGCTTATCGGTGGCAAAGATGAGTCCCTAACACTAGCTTGCCTCTTCTTATTCCAGGAAGACTTGGCAATTACTGTGGAACTCTTGGTTGCTGACTGGCTGGATAAGTGTGGAAAATTAACCAAAAGTTTTTCTTTTAAGTAACTGGGCTTTTTGCAGATCTGTAGACTGGGAGAATACTTTGTGCAAATGTCCTTTGAAATCATCCATCAGTTTGGTGACTAACCTTAATCTGACCTTGGAGGGAAAGGATGCTATAGCTATCACTTAGAGTACCACTGAGCCAGAACTAGTTGCCTAGGATACTAGTCACATGGCCCATCCTCCAGCCTTGCTTAAACTGGGATTCATTTTTTCCCCTTCTTTTAAGAGAGAATTTTTCCTTTTGAAAGCTTTGTCATAGATTTCCAAGTAGTGCCATGTACAACTATGTGCTGCTCCTAATCTGATCCTGTTTTTGTTGCTTAGATCTAAAGCAATGAAAGTCTAAAAGGAGATTGAATTGTGATCTGAAAAATCTGACTTAAGAATAAGGTCATAAGATTTTAGAGTTGGAAGGGATCTTAGTCCCACTCCTTTTTACAGAGGAACTACTGGATCCCAGAAAAGTGAAATGACTTACCTAGGGTTGCTAGGGAATAAGTGGCAGAACTGGGATTTGAAAATAGGCCTGTTTTTCTATCTAGAGCTCTTTCTAAGACTGCAGAATTCAAGTAGCACAGTGCCTCTTTTTAAAAAAAAAAAAGTATTTTTCCCAATATTATTTTATTTTTCCAAATACATGTAAAGATAGTTTTCAGCATTCATTTTTATAAGATTCTGTGTTTCAAATTTTTTTCTCCCTTCCATACCTTCCTTCTTTCTAAGAAAGCAAGCAATATGATATAAGTTAAACATATACAATCCTTCTAAACATATTTTCAAATTTGTAATGCTGTGCCAAAAAAAAACTCAGACCAAAAGGGAAAAAAAACTATGAGGAAGAAAAAGCAAACAACAAAATGGTTAAAATAGTATGCTTTGACCCACATTGAGTTTCCATAGTTCTTTCTCTGGATGCAGATAGCATTTTCATCCCAAGTCTATTGGAATTGCCTTGGATCCTTGCATCGCTGAGAAGAACTAAGTCTGTTACAGTTGATCATCAGATAATCTTGTGGCTGGGTGCAGTGTTCTCTTGGTTCTGCTCACTTCACTCAGCATCAATTCATATAAGTCTTTCTAGGATTTTCTGATATCAGTCTGCTCATTGTTTCTAATAAAACTATAATATTCCATTACCTTCATATACCTTAACTTATTTAGCCATTCCCCAATTGATGGGCATCTATTCAATTTCTAGTTCCTCACCACTACAAAAAGGGCTGCTACAAACAGTTTTTGGATATGTGGGTCCTTTTTTCCTTTTTATGATTTCTTCAGGATACACACTCAGTAGAGACGCTGCTAGGTCAAAGGGTTTGCATAGTTTGATAACCCTTTGGGTGTAGCTTCACATTACTCTCCAGACTGGTTGGATCAGTTCACAACTCCACCAATAATGTATTAGTGTCCCAGTTTTCCCACATCCCCTCCAATATTTATCATTATCTTTTCCTATTGTTAACTGATACAGCATCCCTGATAAATGAACATTTAGCCTCTGCTTGTGTGCTGTGGAAGACAGGGACCTTACTAACTTTTTATTATTATTATTGTTATTATTAAAGCTTTTTATTTACAAAACATACATGGGTAATTTTTCAACATTAACTCTTGCAAAGCCTTCTGTTTCCCTTTTCCCTCCACCCTCTCCCCTAGATGGCAGGTAGTCCAATGCATGTTAAATACTTAAAATATATGTTAAATCTAATCTATGTATACATATTTATACACTTATCTTGTTGCACAAGAAAAATCAGAACAAAAAGAAAAAAAAAACTGGGAAAGAAAACAAAATGCAAGCAAACAACAACAGAGTGAGAATGCTATGTTGTGGGACCTTATTACCTTAAAAGGATTCTATTCCCTTCCATTTTTGTGTGACATTTTTGTTGTTTACTATATTTAGTACCTTCTTCCCCCCTTTTATTTTTTCTTTTATTGTATTTTTTTCCCTTTTTTTTTGTTTTGAGAGGCAATTGGGGTCAAGTGACCTGTCCAGGATCACATAGCTAGGAAATATTAAGTGTCTGAGGCCAGATTTGAACCCTTCCATTTTTGAACTTCTCCGTCTCCTTAACTGGATCATTATCCATGTTCACCCACTATGTATGGATGTACCTCAGTGATATCTCTTTGACTCTTTTTTTTTCTACAGTCATTTTTTGTTGATTTCATTAGCTCCCATGTTCAGTCCTATTCTCTCTAGATTCCCAGTCTTCTATTATGAACTACTTGCTGGAGAGCTCTACTTCAATTTCTTATAGACATTTCACATTTAGCATGTCTAAAATAAAGCTCATTATCTTTCCCCAAAACTTATCTCTCTTCTTGACTCCCTAGTTTCTGTGGCAGGAGCTGCTATCTTTTTAGTGACTCAGGATGACAATCTTAAAGTCTTTTTTTATTGTGGTGTTAAGTGACTTTCCCACGGTCACACAGCTAGCAAACATTAAGTGTGTCTGAGGCCATATTTGAATTCACGTAGTCATGATTCTAGGATTGGTACTCTAATGCCATCCAGCTGTCCCAAATCTTAGTTTTTGACTCTATCTGAGTCTTTTACTTTCTCTTTACTTTCTTTCTTTCTTACTTATTTACTTACTGAGTCTCTTTACTTTCTCTCATTCCTAGCAATTTTTTTCTTTACCCTGTCTCTTGTAATCATTTACCTCCACTTACACAGCTACTACCACAGTTCAGCACAGGGCCTTATTACTTTTCCCCTGGGTTATTACACTAGCTTCCTAAGTAATTTTCCTTTTCTCTCCACTTTCTAATCTGTCTTTATAGCTACCAAATTGATTGCCCTAAATCACAGGTCTAACCGTATCACTTCCTTGCTCAAAAATTTTCAGTGGCTTTCTGTTGCTTCCAGTAAATAAAATGTAAACTTCACATATTTTCTCCATATGTGATATTTCATCTTCCATTTCCATGCTTTCGTATAGGTTGTCCCAGGTGCCTGGAAAGCTCTTTCTTTTCACCTTCAACTGTTGGAATGCTTAGCTTCTTGAAAATTCACTCCTCTCAAGACTCAGCTTAGGTTTGCCTCCAAGTAAGGGTCTTTGCTGAGAATTAAATAGTTAAGTATTTGTTGACTAGGTTTGACTTGACTTTGAATGTCCTGTGAAATCTGTCTTTCTGATTATTTTCAGTGGTTCTGGTTCTACCTTTTGGGGTTGTCAGTATATAACAAGTTAGCTCCTTTTTCTACATGAGTTCACTTCACATGCATGTAGCTTGTTTTCGTCTCCTGACCACCTTTAGTAAGGAAGTTATTAAGTAAGTAGCCAGTATAAAAGGACAATAGCAGGAAGAAAGATTGCAAAGTCACTTAGAAACTGTCTCCTAAATCAAAGGAATGTAATTTACAAAGTATATTAACCAAAGTTCACATCCCGGAAATCCATGATTAATCAGCAGAAGCCATCTAGGTGCTGCTGTCTGGTTCTGGTCCTATGATATGTAAATTCCAGATCTTCACTGCTTCAGACTAGCAGAATATTTAAAAGGTGCTGAAAGCTTTGCCATTGCAACTTTGAAGTTTTCCCTTTGAGATAATTTGTTTGTAAATAAATTAACCACAAGGTGGCACTGATATAAGTTGATCTGTTTCCCCCCAAAATTCTATAAAATTACATAACAAACTCTTCACTTCCCGACACCCTGATACTCTTCTATGTCTTAAAAGGTTCTTGCTACTGAGTGCTCCCAACTCTAATTTTATCTAACCTAATAATGGTTGTGTGAGTGATATTCTCTGCCTCTCATTCTCCCCATTCTCTTCAAACTATCTAACTCCTTTTACCACTCTATTCCTTGTTCCTAAGCCATCTACGTCTGTATCTGTCTCCACTTCTTGGCTGTTTGTCTCAGTATTTTCTGTGTTCTGCTCTCAAACTCTTTGAGGTTATTTAAATGTGATTGCTGCTATTTCCCTGCTGCCAGTCATGGTCTTTCCTGGTGAGTACCCAAAGAACTAGGCTTCCCTGACTATTTCACAGTTTTATAAATTAATTATCAGTTCATCCTGTCTATCTTGTCTTGCTCTCTGCTTAAAGGTTTCTCTTCTCCAGAACAAACATTCCTGATTCCTTCTTTGAGCATGATCCTAGATGTCAACATTCTTAAAATATGAACTGAGAACTGAGCATATTTCAGATTTGACCTGACCTAATTTTATAAGCCTGCCTTCTATGTTTTAAAGGTGCTGCTAAAAATGGATATATTCTTGTGAGAGCTACCTGTCTCCGATGTTTATGACCTCTTGTCCCTAATACAAAGAAAATAATAACCTTCCAATAACCTTAAATCTCGGCTGGCAGCAGTTGGGATTAAGATCATTCAACCTAGATAGTCTCTTACAAATGTATCAACAATCACATTGAATATTCTTCATCTTTGAACTGTGTGTAACAAAAGAATTAAAAGTAAGATTATTATGTCCTGTGACTTTTCCTTTCTGTCTGATCTTCTCTCTACAGGTAGCTGAATTGGGTTTTATATGTGTGTATATAACCAGGGACCCCCATTTTCTTCTTGCATCAGAGGAAGTTGGGTCCATTTATGAAAATGCCACCCCCATCTGATATTGTCAAAGTGGCAATTGAATGGCCAGGTGCTAATGCCCAGCTGCTGGAAATTGATCAGGTGAGAGTTTCAGATGTGATAAGAGAAGAGAGTGTATGTATATGTTTGTGTGGGAAAAGGAAGAAAGGAAGCAAGGGGGAGCACTGAAGTCAGGAATAAGCCTCAGCTCTGAAGATTTTGTCTGGTAATTCTGTGCTAGAAGTAGATCAGGTTAGCTTGTACTAAAATTGCTTATTCTTTAATAAAGGCAATTATTCTACTCCTCTCTCTTGAGATAGTCCTACTTAACATCTACTCCATTAATAGCCTTGGTATGACTAGAAGGTGATCACTAGTAAGAAATTATATCTTTTTCTTTACAGAAACGGCCCCTGGCATCCATTATCAAAGAGGTTTGTGATGGGTAAGTTTGGTCCACTAATAAATTCCACAGCCCCAATTGCTGGTCTCCAAAGACTAAAGCAACACTAATGGATCTTGATAAGCATTCATTTGGCAGAGGTCTTTGCGCTAGGGTCCTACTAAGGGATTGGCAGCAGACCAGATATAACAATCTTTCTAGCCCTTAAGGAGGTACGGCAGATTAGGCAGGCTCTCAAGACCTCTGGTAACAGTTTTCTGCCAATTGCAGTAGCTTGCTCTGTTTTTATAAAGGTTTGCATAACAAATGAGGGATTAACAATTCATATACTTCACTGCCCAAGACTGCTTACTATCCCCACTTTAAAAAATTTTTAATTTCATTTTTTAAAATGAAAACTCTACCTTCTTTCACTGTTTCCCACCCCTAATTTATAAAGAAAGAAAAAGAACCCTTGTAACATGGGCATATTCAAGAAAAAAAATTCTTGCTTTGGGCAAGTTAAAAAAATACATATGTGTCATTTTGGACAGTGAATCCATAACATCTCTTTCAGGGGATGGGTAGAATGTTTCAACATTCTTGTGTCACAGTTTCACAGCTTCTTTCATTGAAGCACAAACTTGTCACCAGTTCTATTATCCCTGTCTAAGGATATAGTTGCCATCACCAAGGAAATCTTTTAATCACCATATTCTTTCAATTTTTTTTACTGTTTCTACTCCCTGCCATGAAAATTGATGCATATTTTCATGTGAACATGATGTAGTCACACAGGAGAACCCTTTTTTCCCCATGTATATATTATTGACATAAGAATGGGGCTCTTTGATTTTAGCTCTCCACTTTAAAAAAGCTGATCTAAAACCTAAGATTGCAAAATGGATTATTTAGAATTATAATAAATTTATAAAGTGCCCAAGCCAAAAAGTATAGTTTTTCTTATGTTTTATGGAGATTTTTTCAAATAGTATTTTATTGTTCCAAATACATGTAAAGAGTTTTCAACATTTATTTTTGTAAAATTTTATATTCCAGATTTTTTTCGTTCCCTCCTTTACCTCTCCTCTCCCCAGGACAGCAAGCAATCTGATATAGGTTAAACATGTGCAGTTTTTCTAAATATAATTTACATATTTGTCATGTTGCACAAGAAAAATCTGATTAGAAGGGAAAAAAAACACAAGAAAGAAAAAAAAATCAAACAAAAACAACAAAAGGTGAAAATGCTATGCTTTGATCCACATTCGGTCTCCATAGTAGTCTTTCTGGATTCAGACGGCACTTTCCATAGAAGTCTATTGAAATTGCCTTGAATCACCTCATTGTTGAAAAGAGCCACGTCCATCAGAATTGATCATCTTATTATCTTCTTATTACTATGTACAATGTTCTCTTGGTTCTACTCACTTTACTTAGCATCACTTACTCATGTAAGTGATCCAGGCTTTTCTGAAATCAGTCTGCTCATTATTTCTGATACAACAATAATATTATATTACCTTCATATACCTTAACTTAGTCAGCCATTCCCTAGCTGATGGGCATCCAGTCAGTTTCCAGTTCCTTGCAGTTTACAAAAGGATTGCTACAAACATTTTTGCACATGTGGGTCCTTTTCCCTCTTTAATGATCTTTTTGGGCTATAGACTGTCTCTACTAGACAGTGCTGAATTCAAAAGATATGCACAGTTTGATAGCCCTTTGGGCATAATTCCAAATTGCTTTCCAGAATGGTTAGATCATTTCACAACTCCACCAACAATGCAATAGTGTACTAATTTTCCTACCTTCTCTTTGACATTTATCATTATCTTTTCCTGTCATTTTAGCCAACCTGAGAGATGTGAAGTGGTATCTGAGATTGTTTTAATTTGCATTTCTTTAATCAATAGTGATTTAGAGCATTTTTCATATCACCAGATAATAGAACTGGTGACAAGTTTGTGCTTCAATGAAAGAAGTTGTGAAACTGTGACACAAGAATGTTGAAACATTCTACCCATCCCCTGAAGGAGACGTTATGGATTCGCTGTCCAAATAGAAATAGCTGTAATTTCTTCATCTGAAAATGGTCTGTTCATGTCCTTTGACCATTTATTCACTGGGGAATGCCAAGCTGTAAAGTTTAGAGGTTGAATTCAGTTTCCTTATGGTACAGAGGAGGAAGCTAAGGCTCAGCAGAGAGATGACTTACCCAAACTCACACAAGTTAGTGATGGTTCACACTATAATCTAGATCCCTGGTTTTTACCAAATTATTATGAGAGAAATGTGGTTAGAACTTAAATATCATTTAGTCTAATCCTCTTGTTTTATAGCAGCCAGAGAATTGAAGTGATTTCCCTAAAATCAAAAAAATCTCAGAATTTTCAAATTGGAAAATAATTTCATTAGTCTTCTGGTTTAGCTTGGGTTTGAAAAGAAGTTCTGCTATACCATGTCCTACAAAAAGTCAGTCTGTATTTGAAGATCACCAGTGAGGAGGACCCCACTGTCTGTCTAGGCAGCCTGTTTCACTTTGTGTAGCCTTAATAATTAGGAAACTTCCTGAGTGTAGTTTGGTGGTGCAGTGCTGGGCCTGGAGTCAGGAAGACCCGAGTTCAAATCCAACTCAGACATTTACTAGCTGTGTAACCCTGTGCAAGTCACTTCACATTTGTTTGCCTCAGTTTGCTCAATTATAAAATGAGAGTAATAATAGCATTCAATTCCCAGGGTTGTTAGAATCAGACGGAATAATGTTTGTGAAGTGCTTAGCACAGTGCCTGACAAATAGTAGGTGCTATGTAAATACTAAATGCTAGCTTATTATGTATTATTATTAACATCAGGCATACATTTATCTTATTGCAGCTTCCATACATTAGTCCTCTTTCTGTCCTCTGTGGCTAAACAGAATCAGTCTTAATTCCTCTTTCACATAAATGCTTTTCAGATATTTGAATACAGTTATGAGAATTCCCCAAGTCTGCTCTTCCCCAGCTAGTTCTTTTGATCTGTCATCATGTGATATAGATTCAAAATCTTAACCATCTTTGCTGGATATTTTTGGAAACTCTTGAGTTTATCAGTATCCTTCCTAAACTTCAGAGCCTAATACCGCTCAGGAAAGCTGTGCTCCTAATACATCCTGAAATCCTGTTAGCTTTGGCAAACTATATCACCAGCTCATACTGAGCTTGAACTCTACTTAAGCTCCTAGAACTTTTTCATACAAGCTACTACTGTGGCTAGTGCTTTTCCCATCTTATACTTGTGAAGTTGATTGTTTTTAACTGGTATATATGTTTACACTTATGTCCATTAAATTTCAACTTCTTAAGCAGAACCAGGAATATATTATACATAGTAACAGCAAGATTGTGTGATGATCAACTAGGACAGATATAATTCTTCCAAAACAATTCCAAAAGACTTTGGATGGAAAATGCCATCTGCATCCAAAGAAAGAATCCTGGAGATTGAATATAGATGAAATCATCACTTTTTTTGTTGGTTTTTTTGTTTTGTTTTGTTTTGTTTTGTAGTTTTTCCCTTTTCTAATTTTTCTTTCCTAGCATAACTCATATGGAAATATGTTAAAATGAATGTATATGTATAACCTATATCATATTGCTTGCTGTTGAGGAGGATGGAGTTAAGGGAAGGAGGGAGAAAAAAAATTGGAACTCAAAATCTTTTTATTTTTTTGAACTCAAAATCTTACAAAAATAAATGCCAAAAATCATCTTTACATATAGTTGGAAAAATAATATACTATTAAAATAAAATTTTTAAAAATTTCAACTTTTTGGCAGGATAGCGTAACAAATAGAGGACTGACTTTGGAGTCAGGAAGATTGAATTCAGATGCTTAGGTAGAATACAAATACACACTAATTTATATTTTAATGTATTTAACATCTACTGGTCATCCTGCCATCTAGGGGAGAGGGTGGGGGGTAAGAGGTGAAAAATTGGAACAAGAGGTTTGGCAATTGTTAATGCTGTAAAGTTACCCATGCATATAACCTGTAAATAAAAGGCTATTAAATTAAAAAAAAAAATACAAATACAAATACACACAATTTCCCTATCTACCAGTTAGTGACCCAGCTGGAAATGAAATTAAGGTTTGCCTGGCAACTTGACTTGTTTTTAGTGAAGCCATGGTGGGTCTCTGAAATCACTGTTTCCTTTCCTAGATATTCACTAACCCTTTCTTCAATGTTCTGCTGTAGCATTTTCTTAGGAATCAGAGTCAAAGTTACTGGTCTGTAATTTTTACCCTCTCATCTCTTTGAAGATTGTGATGTTTGCTCTTGACTAGTTGGGCATCATCTCTCTTCTTCATTGCTCATGACCCTGACCTAACCCCAGTCATGTATTTGTATCTATTAGCTTTTTTAGTACAGAGCATATCGTTCCTCTGGGCTAGGACACTTGATTTTTTTCAAGGGCACTGGGTATTTTTTACTATCTCTTTTTGTGACTTAGGAATCAGTTCCAGTTTGCCAATTCTGTTTTGTCATTTTCAATCAGTAGAAAGATCATCCTTAGAAAAACTAAGCAAAATGACAATTAGCCAATTGTACCTTTTCTTTGACAGTTATTGTTGTCCTCTCCTCTGTAGGCAGTGGTCTTATGCTACCTTTGGTCTTCCTAATCCCTAATATTGATTTTTTTTTTCTGCTGAGGCAATTGGGGTTAAGTGACTTGCCCAGGGTCACTTAGCTAGGAAGTGTTAAGTGTCTGAGGCCATATTTTAAACTCAGGTCCTCCTGACTTCAGGGCTGGTGCTCTATACACTGCACCACCTAGCTACCTCCCTAATATTGATTTAAAAAAAAAAATCCTTTTGTTTTCCTTAGTTTTTTATTTTTATTTTTTCAACCTGAGCTATTTCTGAGCTGTAGCACTCCTAACATCCTTACAGGATTGAGCTAGGTTCTTTATTCATTCTCTTTTACCTGCCTATGCATGCATTTTCTATTAATTTATTTTTAAAAAATTTAGGTTGATTGAGCTCCCTATTCACATAACTCTTCAGGTTTTTCTTCCTCATTAAAATTGTTTCCCTTTTTGTGACTTCAAAGTATCATTCTTGCAAGTTTTTTTTACCTCTTCTGGACTGACTTGGCCAATGGAATTTTGATCCACGAGATTTTATGTAGCCTTTTCCCACTCTCTTTAAAATATTCTCTTCCCATATTTAATAATTATTTTAGACTTAAAATTGACTATCTACTGTTTCTCTCTTATAAACATTAGGGAGGAAGAGTCGTTCAAGGTTTATATCATTTCTATTCCAGCACTCAGTTTCTGCCTGCTAGTAAAATATCATTCTTCAAAAGGGGGGATGTGTTCTGGAATAGGAGAATATTCTAGAATGAATCATTATTGAAATAAATCAACACATCATTAGCTACTCTGTTTTTGTTAAAGGGTGGGTTCCAGAAGATTTCTGGATAATTGAAATTTTCCATCCGTACCATGTTATGCAAGTTCTTTTTATTTATTTTTTTATTATAGCTTTTTATTTACAAAATATATGTGCATAGGTAATTTTTCATCATTTACAGTTGCAAATCCTTTTGTTCCAACTTTTTCCTTCCTTCCCCCCACCCCTTTCCCCAGATGGCAGGTTGACCAATACATATGTTGAAGTATAAGTTAAATACAATATATGTATACATGTCCAAACAGTTATTTTGCTGTACAAAGAAAATCGGACTTCGAAATAGTGTACAATTAACCTGTGAAGAAAATCAAAAATGCAGGCGGACAAGAAATAGAGGGATTAGGAATTCTATGTAGTGGTTCATAGTCATCTCCCAGAGTTCTTTCGCTGGGTGTAGCTGGTTCAGTTCATTACTGCTCTAATGGATCTGATTTGGTTCATCTGTTATGCAAGTTCTTGAAGTGCTTCCTGATCTCTTCTATCCAGGTAGTCTGTAATATAGTAAAATTCTTTCTGTTTCTCCCTCCACTTCACTTAGATACTCTTTATATTTTTCCCCTCTGGTTCGTGGGCACAACTGGTCACAGCCTATAACTAAGCATCTAAAAAATGCTTTACAGAAGTTAGACTGTCCTTTTACAGTATGATTTGATTTGATTTAAGAGACATTGATTAATACTTACTGTACATGGGATTTTGCTTTGGACACGAATTATTTTTTAGAACTGCAGCTGGTGGGATGAGTAGGAGTAATGTGGGCAGATACTGGATCTGTATGTATGCATGTGGTTTTGTTTTGTTATGTGTTTTTGTCCTCTTAACCAGGTGGTCACTACCAAATCCTGAGTACTACACTCTCCGTTATGCAGATGGCCCTCAGCTATACATCACTGAGCAGGTTAGTACTGGAGAAAGGGTAGGCAGTGAATTTGGGCCAGTTCTGAAGAGAGCTGTTCCAGAGGTTGCCACATCTGTGGGTTTGCTGGGTGGAGCTTCCCACATGCAGGGTATAGAATTCTTTTCTGATTGGGTGACACTATACCTTGAATCACAGGCCAAAGAGATGGAGGCACCCTTAGACCATAGATAGATTTTATGAACTTGGAGCATCAGTGCCAGGAGCAACTTTAGCACCTACCCTATCTGAAGATCATTTGGTTCATTTTCTCTCATTTTACCATTAAGGAAACTGAAGCCTAGAGAGAAAGGGTCAGTGATTTGTCTAAGGTCACAAGGCAAGTCAGGGACAGAGTTGGAAGTAGAATCTAGACCTTCTAACTCCCAGTCCATTGTTGGCACTGTTACACCATACTAGCTCTGTCTGTCCTTTTTGATTGGAAATCTTTTCTTCCCAGTTCAATTGGCATAAGCAGGGACAGTAGCAGCCCATTGTCTCTGTGAAGGATTTGCCAGACTCTATTACATCATTCTTTAATAAAGCAAGCCTTTGTTGCCCCCGTTTGCTTGAAAGCTTGCCATATTACATTCTTATTTGTTATTTCTTTGTGCTCAGACCCGCAGTGACATTAAAAATGGGACGATCTTGCAGCTGGCCATCTCACCAGTAAGTAATCTCCCTATTTGTGACCATAAGTTCTTAGATCAAGCCAGTAGTCTTTTGAAATAACCTGACTTTGAATGTAAACTGAGTGTCAGATACTTTTCTAGAACAAATGGAGCATTTTTCTATATTCTTTTTTTTTTTTTTTTTGGCTGAGGCAATTGGGGTTAAGTGACTTGCCCAGGGTCATACAGCTAGGAAGTGTTAATTGTCTGAGGCCAGATTTGAATTCAGATACTCCTGACTTCAAGGCTGGTGCTCTATCCATTGTACCACCTAGCTGCCCCTCTGGATTCTTTTTGAAGTCAGTTTTCTGAAATAGAAAATATAGTAGTACTGCTTGAGAGGCATTGAGATAGCTTCTGCATTTGTAGTTGGATGGTTCTCAAAAAACAAATGAATTGTTTCATTCTGCAACAATTTTTCCCATCATCCTTATCTTAAGGACCAGTATTTCACAGAATTACAGAAAGGATTAGGGGGTCTCCATATTGAAAGAGGAAAAGAGTTAGGAAGACCCTTATTTATGGGAGGAGAGAGAGGTTAAAGAAGTAGCGGTGATGAGCACACAATGGATCCTAGATTCACCAAATAGCAAAGGATCTGTTATGTGTTCTGGCATAATAGGAAATAGTTTCCTAGAGCACTTTGAATTATTTCTTTGTTTGCTATATGTATAACATGTCATATACCCTTGACAGTTAATTCCTTGAAGACAGGGACTATCTTATCTTCTATTTCACTGGTATTAAGCACAGGACATAACATATATTTTGTTGTTGACTTTTTGATCCTTTCAGTCAATCAACAGGCATGTATTAAGCACTTATTATGTGCCAGAACCATATTAAGAAAAAGGAATACAATGAAAAAAGTCAAACAGTCTCTCTCTTCAGTTAGCTTATATTTTAATGGGAGAATGACATGAACACATGTAAATATATACATTATTATTGTATAGTTGTGTCCAGTTCTTTATAATCCTGTTAGGGGTTTTCTTGGTAAAGATACTGGGAGACTTCTTTGTGGATGAGAGGAGGCAAAGGCTTCCTGAAAGAGGCAGCTGGACTTTGAAACATGGGTGGTAGAACGGGTAATTCGGCTAAGGGAATGTACTATGTTATAGAGGAAAGCTGTGCTTCACTTTGCATCACTATGAGAAATCTGCCAGAGGGGCAGCTAGGTGGTACAGGGGATAGAGCACTAGCTCTGAAGTCAGGAAGACCTGAGTTCAACTCTTACCTCAGATACTTAATACTCCCTAGCTTTGTGACCCTGGACAAGTCACTTAACCCCAGTTGCCCTAACAACAACAAAAAAAGAAAGAAATCTGCCAGAGAACTAGCATACATGGCTTCCATAACATTCTTGAAAAATCCTCTAGACCTCTACTTGGATGAATAGTAGCAAAGAAAGAGAAAATCACTCCTATTTGTATAGCACACTACATACATGATCTCATTTGATCCTTTTACATCTTACAGAATGTAAGTTCCTTGAGAACAAAAACTGTTTCTTTTTTTGTCTTTGTATCCTCAGGGCCTGCATAATTCCCTGGCATGCAGTAGGTTTTAGAAACTAGTTGTTGATTGGCAGATAAGTGTAAGTAGTATCCCTGTTTTACAAAAGAGGAAATTGAGGTCCAGGGAGGATAAGTGAATTGCTCAGCTATGAAGTGGCTTTGAAAGGTTTAGAAGCCCCGGTCTCCTGACCCCTAGGTTGTCCCTTTCATTATACCAGTCTGCCTTCAGAATAATCAGTGACACTGCTGCATGTAGGAATAGTTTATTCAAGGTAGAGGAGTGCTTATTTTTATAAAGATTTTATTAAGAACTCTTTTCTAGTGTTATGCTTTTTCCTTTGGGCAAAATATGAAAAAAACTTGAATAACCATGTTGGTCTTGGCACATTCTGTTTTTCATCCAACCCCCTTCTTTTCACTCCCACAGTCCTTAAGTCCCTAATTACTTCTCCTCTGGACTATTGTAATAGTATTCCACCTGTTCTTTCTGCCTCCAGTCTCTCCCCTCTCTAAATTAACCTCATTTAGCTGCCAAAATAACCATGCTAGAGGGAAAATCTGATCAAGCCATTATCCTGTTCAAAAATTGAGTGGCTTCTTATTATCAATAGGATAGATTACCTCTTCCTTCGCTTGGCATTTAAGACTTTTCACATTCAGATTTCAGCTTACCTTTTTAATCTTCTCTCGTTCCACTCTCCCTCACAAATTTTCCATTCCAGTCCTATTGGATTACTTTGTCCCATAGTTCTCTTCCAGCTTTATCCTATATTCTCTTTCCTCCATAGTTGGTGTTGCTCAGTGTCACTGATACCTGAAGTGTACTTCCTGTAGAAATTAACTTTTTTTAAGGGCTAGTTGAAATGCCATCTCTTCCACATAGCTCTGTCTGCTTTCCTAGCTGGAAATGATTATTTTGTTTTCTCTCCAGATTTCTTATAGTATTTTCCCTAGGCCTCTCCTTTGTTCCTATTTCATTCAGCCTTTTATCATACTTATTTGTGCATGTGATATCCCCCTTACTAGATTGTCCTTAAGGACAACCCTGGTGTTTTAACTTGGTCATCCCCAGGCCCTACACAGAGTAGGCTACTGATAGTTTATTGACCTGCCTCAAATGCAATTAATGGAAAAAATGACTCTGCTTTAGCCTCAGTCACTTAAGGACCCCAAGATTTGTCCCCAATTCAGGAATCTGCCATGAGGAACAGATGAGGGAAAAGTGGGCAGGGCTGATAACGCACTTGTGATCTGATTTTGTAGTCTCGGGCTGCACGCCAGCTTATGGAGAGGACACAGTCATCTAACATGGAGACTCGGCTGGATGCTATGAAGGAATTGGCCAAACTTTCTGCTGATGTGACCTTTGCCACTGAATTCATCAACATGGAGGGAATCGTGGTATTGACGAGGCTGGTAGAGAGTGGCACCAAGCTTTTGTCTCAGTAAGTGTGTCACAAGCCCTGTCCTCAGGGCTTCCTGAGAGAGGAGGCGGCCTTGTACTGTGACAATATGAGGGCTGTTAAATAGAACTAAGTTTAAATCCCTACTCTGGTAGAGGCAAGCAGTGTGCTCTTGGGTAAATCACTTAATCCATCTGGATTTCAAGTTCCTCAAATGGAGGTAATATTTATCATACTTATTGTTATTATTCATTAATTTATCTTATCCAACAAGTGTTTGTGATGTATCTGCTATGTACAGTGAACTATGAGAAATTCATAGTTTCTACCTTCAGTCTAGTTGGGGAGATAAGACTTACATGGAAAGCCAAAGTAAGAATAATAATAATAGCTCTTATTTATACAGTGCATCATAGTTTATAAAGCACTTTGCTCACAAAGACTCTGTGAGGTAGGTATTATCTATATTTTATGAATGAGATTCAGAATTAAGTGATTGATGTCATCACAGAACTCATAAGTGTAAGAGATAAAATATGATTGAATCAAGTAACCGGTACAGACAAGAACTATAGGAATTCAAAGATATTAGAGATCAGTCTTTGACATACCTGTTAATTTGCTGAGACACAAAGAAATAAGATGAGGTAGAGGTGGAGGACAAGGGCTTGCCAATCTTTCATCCTATACCCATGTTGCTGGATTATCCTTAATCCACTTATTTCTTCAGTCACATTTATCCCATCCTTCTCTCCACAAAGGTTGTCACCACCTCTACCCTGCACCCTCAACTCACAAACTGTCTAATATGTTCTTCCAGCATTGTACAGTGTCTTCACAATTCCTCAGTGCTCATGTGAACAAGTTAGGAAATGGTACCCTAGAATGTCATCAGCTGCAGTGTTACTTCCATTCTTCATTTAGAGGCAGTACGGACCTTATTTTATAAATGTTAAGGTCAGAAATCTTCTTTCAGGTTTGGCTGCCCTAAGAAATATGAATATGTTTTATTTGACAGTCCCCAATATGCTACTTATGGCTCACCCACTGAGAGTTACAGCTAAGCTCAACACTTAGCCTGGGTGCATATTTTAAATCTTGTTGCCTAAAGGAGTTTTCTGATGCCTTAATTACAGAAAGGAAATTCTTGGGCATGTTAACCTGAGGCCTTGAACAAGCCTTAATAGTTGTTGCCACAAAGGTCTGGCATTCTGGTAGTTAAGGAGAAGATCGTGTTTTGTGTGTGTATTCCTTGGGCTTTGGAGTCACATGTGTCAGGAATTTCCTAGGCTTATGATATGCCGTGGAAAAAATACCAGATTTGATACTAAGAACTCTGGGTTCTATTCCTAGCTTGCTACTAACTCACTCTTATCATCTTTTCTCTGAGCCTTAATTTTCTTATCTATAAAGTGAGTAGTTTAGACTTCATGATTTCTGGGTTTTAGGAAAAGTTTAGACATTTCACCCTGATTTCCAAACACATCCCTCC
Source organism: Sarcophilus harrisii (assembly GCF_902635505.1). NCBI lineage: Eukaryota > Metazoa > Chordata > Mammalia > Dasyuromorphia > Dasyuridae > Sarcophilus > Sarcophilus harrisii. The sequence continues at coordinate 475,993,868 of NC_045427.1, read as the reverse complement.
TCCATTTTCTTTCCAGAGAACAATCTATTAAAACAAAAAATCATAAAGAAGGAAGTAAGATAGCTCAGCTAAACCAGCTAGTCCCTCAGTCCAATCTTTCATTTTACTCAGGGTCCCACATTTATATTTCTTACCCTTTATGGAGAAGGAGCAGACAGGGAGTTGTTTTCTTATCTTCAGAGCCAGAGTTATTTATCACTTTTATTTAGTATTGCTGCCTTGTTTTTCCCCCCTTTTTTTTTTTTTTTTTTAACATTGTTGTAGTCATTGTGTATATTATTTTCTTCATTTTTCTGACTTCATTTTGCATCTGTTTATATGTATTTCCTGCTCTATATTTATATTTGTTTCTAACAATTTATCAATGTTCCTTTACATCTATGTACCAAAATTTATTTAGCCATGGTATATTTTGCTTCCTGGTCTTCACAATAAAAGGTGTTCCTCTAAACATTTTGTTATTTATGAATCCTTTCTATCTTTGATGTCCTTGGGGTAAATACCTAGTGGTGAAATCTCATGGATTTAAGCCTTGGGCTGGGGTTGGGGGGGCAGCATGAAGTTTTGAGGCAATCTAGTTCAACTATTCGTTTTTTTAGATAAGAGATTTGAGGCAAAGAGGGATAAAAAAGTGCTCAACATCATGCAGGTAGTGACTGAAAGAGATAGGATTTGAATCCACATCCCTTCTTTAGCATAATTCTTAATTTCCAGAAGGGTTGGACCAATTCACAAATCTACCAAGACAGTTGTATCTTTCCACAATTCTGCCCTCCAACTTTGACTATTCCCATCTTTTGTTACCTTTGCTAATCTTCTAGGTGTGAAATGAAATCTCAGAGTTGCTTTAATTTGCACTTCTCTTAGTTCTTTAGAGCTGCCTTTCACATAGCAATTTATAGTTTGCAATTCTTTTATCTATTTTGACCACTTAGTCACTGGAAAGATTAGATCCTTCCATTCTAAAATTTACAATTTGCACTTCTCTCTAACTCTTAGTTGCTTCATCTATAAAATAAGGTGGTTGGACAAAGTAATTGTAACAAATTTATGTTAACATAAAGGTAACAGGCATTAAGTACTTATGTGCCAAGCGCTGTGCTAAGTACTGGAGATATAAACGCAAACAAAAAGAAGTATAGTTGGAACAGCTAGGGAGTGGAGTAGATAGAGCACCAGCCCTGAAGTCAGGAGGACTTGATTTGGCCTCTTCCTAGCTGTGTGACTCTGGGCAAGTCACTTAACCCCAATTGCCCCCCCCCCCCCAAAAAAAAATAGTATAGTCCCTGCCCTAAAGAAATTTATTCTCTGCGAGAAGACAGCACACAAAAATGTGCCCAAAAGTAGGGGAAAATACACCCATAAAAGGGTTACTAGGAAAAAATATTCCCATTTGTAAAATGGGAAAAGTAGAGAAAGAAGGGGGGGGAGGGAACAGATGGGGAATGGCAGGGGGCATGTCAGGTGAAATGATTGTGTTGTTTAAAAAAAAAAAAGGTAACAATAAAACTTTTAAAAATTTGCCCTCCTGCCTTGGCTCCCTATTCTGAATATTTATATGTGTTTCTCACACTACTCAGTTACAGTGAAATGCTGGCATTCACCCTGACTGCCTTCCTGGAACTCATGGACCATGGTATCGTCTCCTGGGACATGGTTTCGATCACCTTCATTAAGCAGGTGAGGACCCTCCTGCTCAATACCTTTACCTCCTAAGCCCCTACCACCTGCTGCTTATTGTGCTCTGATGCTGAGAGGATGTTCTTTCTGGTTAGGGAAAGTGTCCATAAAGGCAGGTTGGCCCAAGAGCTGATCAACCTGTTTGATTAGAACTTTAGAAAGCATTTTTACCAAATTCAGATCAGTCATGCCTGAAGAATAGAATTCAGTTCTGGGTAGCTACATGTTGGAAGAGATGTTGACACACTGGAACACTTCCATTGAAGAGCAAAAATTTGAAATGTGATTTATGATTTAAAGTGTTTGTTTTCTGTGAGCATATTGGTTAATGAGTGAATGCAGTGCTTGTGTGCATATGCACATGCCTTTGGCAGCAGAGGAGGGAAATGTAGTCTCTATTCCCCAATGGCATCATGTTTTTTAGGAGGAACAAGATGACTGTCTATGGAAGAGGGATGAGATTTGTTCTACTTGGCATTGGCCCTAGACGACTGAATTAAAACCAGTGTAATGAAGTTGCTGAGAGGCAGATTTTCTCTCATTCTCAGAACTTGTTTAACACTTAGAGTTGTCCAGCAAAGGAACAGGTTGCCTTTCACCATCAGCAGTTTTCATACAGAGGCTAGGTGACCACTGAGCTGGGACCTTCATTAGATTATAGATGCAGAGCAGAAGGGGAACCATGGAGTTGTCTGCTCTAATCCCCTTATTTTATAGATGAGGAAAAGGAGACCTAGGGACAGTAAGTCACTTGGTAGAAATATCTGCATTGGCTGTCGGGAGGTAATTAACTGGTGATCCCTGGGGTGCCTTCCCAGTCTTAAGACTCCATGATTTTGTGAAGATGTTGGAGTGATACATCTTTAAAAAAGGCTATTCTGATTAAATTAGTGAAATGAGCCTTTAGTAATGTAAACTGTCCTTTCTTTACCTCTCTTTTCATTCTTTTATTGATACCTTTAACCTTCATATCACATTTCAATGTCCTTTCCCCAGTTATCTATACTTTACTTCCTGTTATGAATCCTGGGCTTTGGCTCTTAAATTAATTAAGAAGAGAACACATGCATTTGTGTGCTTAGAAAGATCTTGTGTTTTACCTAAGACTGGATAATACATATCTGGAGAAAGGAAGTCTCTCAGTTTGAACCAAATAGTCATAAAATAGATAGCAACATACCTAGACTGCACTCCTGATGTGTGGGAGGAAAGAAGCAGTTTCTGGAATTCTAGCTTCATAAATCCAAATCTATCACATGTCAGGAATGCCCCAGCACATTGCCTTCGAACCTGTAGATGAGTTTGCTTCTTTTTCTCTGGGTTTAGATTGCTGGGTATGTGAGCCAGCCCATGGTGGATGTGTCCATCCTGCAGCGGTCGCTAGCTATCCTGGAGAGCATGGTCCTGAACAGTCAGAGCCTGTACCAGAAGATAGCTGAGGAGATCACCGTGGGCCAGCTCATCTCCCACCTCCAGGTGTGAGTAAGAGACACTGCCTTTTGCTTTGTTGGCTTTCATCTCTCTCATCCCTGTCTCTCCTTTGGGAAGACTCTAAGTTGTTGGTTTGTTGGTTCATTCAAAATAATATTTGCTTAGTGCATACACCACCCCCACTTCCCTGCCCCTTGTCCTGTATGAAAAGCTAGGAGTGAGAGGAAGCTGCTGAATTGGGGAGTTTCCTTGTGGGACTTACTGCCAAGAAGCAGCTGGAGTATGGCCCCTACTAGCCTAATGCTTTATACTTTGTAATGTTTACCTTACAACAGGCCTGTCAGGAAACTGCGGTTCAGGTTCGTTAATATAGCAGATAAGTTTTGGGATGAAGAGAGCAATAGATTTGGAATTAGAGAACCCAAATTCAAATTCCAGCTCTTGCATGTATCAACAAGTCACCTCTGAAGGAAGGAAGGAAAGAAGGAAACAAGCATTTATGAAGTGCTTACCTTAGGCCAAGCACTGTGCTATGATTTTTACAAATACAGTGCCATTTGATCCTTACACTAACCCTGGGAAGTAGGCGCTATTATTACTAACATTTTATAATTGAGGAAACTAAGGCATACAGACTAAGCAACGTGCCCAGTTTCTCACTGTTAGTAAGTGTCTGAGGTTTGGTCTCTCATTTGTAAACCACCACTCATAGGTGCATTAAGTGTATCAGGGCTGTTGAGACTCAGAGGAGCTAATTCTGTAAAGTACTATATAAATGGTAACTTTTATTACATTCTATAAATATTTTCCCTAGGAAATGAAACAAGTGAACGCCTGGGAACACTGCTATTATTGCTTCCTCTTTTCTTCATTTGTAGCTGGTCTGCAAATCAAGTTACCCATCAGTGATCCCTTCCTGACCCCTGCTCCATTCCTAGTGGCATAGTCAGTCTTGCCAGGATTCTGATAAAGCAGAGTCTCAAGAGGATGTGGGCAGCAGTGTTTGGGCCCCTCTTGACTGTACTTTCAACTAGCTCTGCTCTACCACTTTGAACAAAAGGGAAGCATGCTGTGCACTCTGTTTTCTTTTCATCTCCTGTCTTTGCCTTTTAGTCCAGCATTGGATATTTTCCCAGAATTTACAGAGCAAAAAAGCAAATGGATTCATTGGGTTAAGCAGTAGACCAGGAAATTTCCTCTGAGGTGTTCTGAGGCAGGTGTGGTGTCATAGAAAGAACACTGAACTTAGAGGCCTCTTTGGACATCTTTGGACAAGCCCCTCTGCCAGCCTGAGCCTGAATTTCTTCATCAATAAAATAGAGCTAGTAATCCTTGCACTAACTACTGAATAGATTCTGAGGAAAGCATTCTTTAAACTATGAAGTGCTATACAAATATGAATTATAACATAACCTTGTACTTCATTAATCATAGCTTTCTGCATTTTGTTTCTTCTGTAAAGTGAGACGAGACCAGCAGCCTGGCTAATAATGATGGAAAACAAAATAGTGGGATCAGTGTTAACTGCTAATTTTTTTAAATTAAACTTTTCCCCCTGAGGCAATTGGAGTCAAGTGACTTGCCCAGGGTCACACAACCAGGAAGTGTCAAGTGTCTTGAGATTAGATTTGAACTCAGGTCCTCTTAACTTCATGGCTGATGCTCATAGTGCATCACCTATGCCTTAAAATTAAATTGTTTTTAATGAACAAATTTTTATTTTCCTTTTCATCTTTGTAATCTTCCTGCCCCCCATTGAGAAGGGAGAAAAAAAGGAAAGTAAAACTTTATAAAACAAATATATATAGTCATGAAGAATGATGTTTTTCCTTTGTATAACATTGATATATATGTTGTTCTTCCTGTTCTGTTTACTATTTACTTCTGTTTACTCTTCATCAGTTCATACAAGTATTTTGAGGTTTCTCTGAAACCATCCCTTTCATCATTAATTAACAGCACAATGGTATCCAATTATATTCATCTACTATAATTTGTTTATCCATTCCTTAATTGCTGGGTATCCTCTTATTTTGTAATTCTTTGCTTCCACAGAAAATTTCTGTAGATAGGAGTCCTTTTTCTTCATTTTGATTTAACTGCTTATCATAATGCAGTAAAAGCAACATTTACTTGGCTGGTCTTGTTTTTCTTTAAGCTGTCCTCGTGGCATGAGTGGTTCAACAGACTTAAGATTTAGTTGCAAACTTGGCATTCTGATCACCTTAGAAATAAAAAAAACAATCTAGTAGTGAAAACTCCTTAGACATGATGGCTGTTCCACTGTTGTTAGCACACCATTCTGACCAGAACATTTCTGTTTGAAGACAAAAGGTGAGGGACTTCATCTACCTCAAACAGCACTGTGTACTTGCTAAATATCCTTTTCATGCTCCATTGTTAAATAAACATCTTTTCTGTAAGGTGCTAGATAGTCTACCAGTGTTTCATTACATTCTAATCATTAGTCTGAACTACCAAACTGGCCTAGGTTAGCCTTAGCCTGAAATTCTCTCAGAAGAAATGGCATGCAGTATGCATCACAGAGTCTGCATTCTGGTCAGGGGCAGGGAATTAGGTTAGGGTTGTTTTGTTGTAATGGTCTTTTTATCTTTTTTTTTTTTTCCAAAACTTCCCCAGAGTTTTTGAACAAACAGATAAAAGGGGATTATAGAAAGTAAAATAGATAATTTTGATTACATGAAATTAAAAGACTTGCACAAACAAAATTAATATAGCCAGAATTAGAAGGAGCACAGGAAACTAGGAGGGAAATTTGCATGGTTTCTCTGAGAAAAGCCTTATTTCTCAAATTTGTAGGGAAATGAGCTAAATTTATAAAAATAAGAGCCATTGGTAAATATTTGATAAATAGAGGATATGAGTAGACAATTTTCAGAAGAAGAAATTAAAACTATCAATAGTCACATGAAAAAATGCCTTAACTCATTGTTGATTAGAGAAATGCAAATTAAAGCAATTCTTGAGATATTGCCTTACACCTATCAGATTGGCTAATGTGACAGGAAAGGAAAATGCCACAGTTGGAAGAGATAGGGAAAATTAGGATACTAATGCATTGTTGATGGAGTTGTAAACTAATTCATCCATTCTGGAGAACAATCTAGAATTATGCACAAAGGGTTATAAAACTGTGTATACTATTTGACCTTGTAATAGGTCTAGGTCTGTATCCCAAAAAGATAAGGAAAAAGGACTTCTATATGCAAGAATATTTATAACAACCCTTATTGTGGTGGTAAAGAATTGGAAATTGAGGGAATGCCCATCAGTTGGGGAATATGATTTATGGAATACTGTTGTGCTACATATAAGAAATATTGAACAGAATGAGTTAAGAAAAATCTGGGAAGATTTAAATGAAATGATGCTAAGTGAGATGAATAGAGCCTGGAGAATAGTAACAATAATAATATAAGGATGCTATTCTGATTAAGACAGTGATACAAGACAATTCCAAAGGCCCCATGATGAGAGATCTTATTCACCTCTAGAGACAGAGAACTGATGAACTCTATGTAAATTGAAGCATTTTTAAAAAATTTTATTATTTTAATTTGGTTTGTGTTTTCTTTTGCATCATGGCTAATGTGAAATATTTTGCATGCATGACCTTATTTGTATAATCAAAACCAAATTGTTCAACTGCTCAAGGAGTTAATGGGATGGAGGGAGAGAATTTGGAACTCAAAAAAAAAAAGACTATTAAATATTTTTTTAAATGTAATTGGGAAATATTTAATGAAATAAAAATAATTTTGAAAATCTTACCAAGATATTCTGCACCTTAGAAACTAGTAATTGCCTTCTGCTTTCTTTCCTCCCACAGCTCTAATCAAGAGATCCAAACTTATGCCATCGCGCTGATTAATGCACTTTTCCTGAAGGCACCTGAGGACAAGAGACAGGTGTGTGACTGCCTTCATCATTTATTTATTTATTTATTCTGCTGCCTTTTAAAAATAGCTTTTTCCCTCCTTTTGGTCAGTGATTACTTTCACACCTGGAATATATGGGCTCTTAAGAGAATTTTCTTCTGCAAAAGAAAGAGTCAGAATTCATCCTATCTTTCCTACATTGAGACAGCATTTTCTGTCTCAGAAATAATGGAATTTGGGGAAAATAATGGATTTGGAATCATTGGAGTTGGGTTTGAATTCTGCCTGCCTGGGTAACCTCATGCAAATTGCTTAACCTCTCTGGACCTCACTTCCTCATCTGTCAAAGGAGAGGTGGTTAGACCAGATTATCTCTAAGGTTTCCTAGAAGTTCTAGAATTCTGTGATCTGTAAATTTCCTGCCATATTCCTGATCTGTGCTCCAAGTTCTAAGGAAAAATCTACATGTCAAAAGGAAAGGAGACTGAAGCCCCTTTTGAGGACAAGAGAGACTCACTCACCCTGGCTGACTCTCATCTTCCTCAATAGAAAATTTGGTATGGTTTTATCTCTGTTCTGGAGAAATTGTTTACCCAAGAAGAAACATATAGGATAAGGCCAAATTTCAAGGACTGAAACAGTAAAGTGGGGACCTTTGAAAAGGCAAAAGTAGAGGGCTTTCAGGGAGTTTAGGTTCCCTTGGTAACCTACCAATAACAAGCCCTCTTTGAGACTCAATTTTCCCATTTATAAAGTGAGGGTATATGTAATATTACCTGTCCTGTCTATGTCACAAAGCTGTTAATGAGAATGGAATTAAATAATAGATATAAAAGCACTAGAGGAAATTAGGTTCAAGTGCTATCCAAATACCAAGTAGTTATCATTTGTTCTTATAATTGTGCCAGTCCAAATTCACATGGGACTATCCAAACCTTTTGATGTATTCTTGGCTGGAGAATTGGGGGTGTCAGTGCATCTGTCTGTGTCTGTCCTTGTTATATGGCTTTGCTGTGTTAACCTTTCCTTCCCAGTACACGTTTTGTACCAAGCTGAAAGCTAATTCCTGTCTGCCTCTCTCTGTACTTTCTGCTCTCTGCCGGCAGGACAAGCTCCTTAATCCTCTAGACCTGCCTGTTACTGTAAGTAGCTCTGCCACTTTGGAAGGGCCCTACTCCAGCTCCCCCAAGATATAGCCTCAGCTTTTGGGTGGGGAGGTCCTGGCTGGCAGTGAAGGAGGAGACATGTGCTGTGCTGTCTGGATGCCTGAGGGGTTCTGCACATTGTATCCTTGTCTCCACACTCAGTCAGTACCTGTCTATACAGGCCTTGATGTTCAGCCTGGGAAGATCAGAGTTCCCAAGTAATAATTTCTTTTCCACTTTATTAGAGATGGCAGCAAGCTTGTGAAGAGCATGGGGTTTGGAGTCGGATGGCCTATTTATGCTGTGTACCTTCACTGTGACCTGTGCAAGTCATGCTGCCTTTCTTAGTTTCAATTTCTTCATCTATAAAACATACAGCCATCTTCCAGGGTATATTGGAGGGATCAATGAAATTCATTTCCATCCAACAAATATTATGCACTTAAGCTATTCAAACTCAGGACCAAAGACAGAAAATGACATGGTCCTTCAAAAATATATTACAGTTAATAGATGTAAAGCACTTTGTGATTTTCAAATACTGTACAGATGTGAGCTAATTAATAAATGCTTCATGAGATTGAGTCATTCCTGTAAGAGGTTTCAGTTGCCTAAAGGTAGCTGCATCCAGCTGGTCTCTTCTGAACTTTCTTTTCATACTTCCTGGCTGTCTCTTACAAGGGACATCCAAAGTGTATTTTAATTCAAAGGTAAGGTACAGAGCCAGTTTCGTATCCACAAATTTAGAATTGTATATAAAATAAGGAAGCAGATTAGAAGTATTGAAGACATTCTGAGAGTAGAAAAGGGAAGTCAGAAGAAACATAGGCAGAACTATAAAACAGTCTTTCTGGGGTCATTAAGTGTAGGGACAAAAATCCCAGCAAGGCTCAATATCAAGGCCTATAAAGGCATTACTCTATTAAGGCCCAAAACAATAACTGATGATCATGGTGATAACAGGAACCTCTAAGGAAAATTATATCACTTTCATTGTATTGAATGTGAGAAGGTAGAGATGTGTAATAAATTTAAGAAAAATTGTTCTTTTGGGGTAGCAGGGTGAATTAAAATTGGGGGGAGGGGAAATCTTGGCATATAAAAAGGGAAAATTTCAGTTACTTGAAAATCCAGTTATATGGAGCACTTTATTCCCCAATGATGCCAGAATAATGAAATGTTAACCCCTTCGTATGAATAGAATGAATTTAGGAAAGGTAAATGTGGTGGGAGGAAAGCATAAGACCTCCTGGACCCCATCAAATTTCTGGCCTTATCTCTGCCTCTAATTGTGAACCCAGCATGGCTTTGAGCAGTTGTTTTTTTTTTTTTTTCTCCTTGAGCTTCAGTTCCCTTCTCTGTAAAGAAGGATAGAGCTACATGATGATAATGATGTTCTTGGTGACAATAATTTTTTTGAGAGACTAAGAATGCTTGAATTGAACCCCTGTCTCTAAAATCCTGGTCATATAACCCCTGGGGAGTCACTGACATGCTTCTTCTTGTGCTCCTTCCCTCAGAGACTTTAAGACAATTGAGATGCAGAGAGCCTGTCGTTTTGCAGTGTCTAGGGAATGCCTAATGAAGGCTTCTACCCTGATGAAAACACAGGCCAGTTGAAAACAAAGGACTCATATGTGCAAAGTTCTCTGCTCACATCACTCCTTTGTGCTAGGTATTGTTTCCTATTTACAGATGAGGAAATTGTGGCCTGGAAAGGTGAAATGATGAAGATGCCTAAGGTCAGGGGACCAAGGAGTGTAAGAATCCATAATTGAAACATCTGGATCTTAGTTCTTATTTTTAAGATCTATGATTTTTGGTACAGAGTAGAAATTACTTTGTGATTATCTAATGTTCTTGGTGGTTTCTTCCACTCCTTCCACTAGAATGAAATTCTCTGCAATTGTAAAGCATCAAGGACATATGGATTATGTGAATTGGATTTGAGGGAGCTCGGACACGGACCAAAAAGACATTCTTTCTTGTTGCTTTTAGAAGCAGATTTAGCCAGGAAGCCGAATGTAGCCACAGTCTCTTGTGTCCGTCATAGCTTAGAGAGCAGCACTGTCTGCTTGCCATCTGTTCTCTGTGTGAAATGTCCATTTGATTTTCTCATAACATCTTTCTCAGACTGAACCAATCCACATTTCTTTTGAAGACAATACACTGGTTTACATTATGAGTTATTTGGACTTGCACAAAAAAAAAAAAGTTTGGGAAATAAAAATATAATTGTTTTTTGGTTAGAAATAACCAATTGCATTTTCTTCATTTTATCACATTTCCTTGTTTTTTTTTTTTTGTTTTTTTTTTTTGTTTTTTTTTTTCAGAAAAACTTGATATAATAGGAAGAGTAAGAATCTATATATATAATGATCCACATGATGAGTTCATCCTAATAGGAGTTAATGGTGTAGGGTAGGGTCCATAAAAAAAAGGCAGTGTGGAACAGTGGAAAAAATAATGGATTTCATTCAGATCTAGAGACCTGGGCTCCCGGCCTGATTCTGCTTCTTCTTACATCTATGACCTTAAGCAAATCACTTAAGCTCTCTTGGCTTGTTTACTCATTTGTAAAATGAGAGGATTGGACAGGGTGCCCTGTAATGAACCATCCATTATGAACTCTGGTCCTCATCTTGGTCTGTGTGTGTCCATCTCTTTCACCTAATGCTTACCTTGATTTTCTTAACAGGATATGGCTAATGCATTTGCACAGAAGCACCTTCGGAACATAATCTTGAATGTAAGTTTGTGATATACTGCCTTTTTTTTTTTTTTTTTTTTGTGGGGAAGGAGACAGCATGTAGGACATGTAGATGGATATCAAAGGCTTCTGAAACATAAAATTCTGTCAACCAGAAGTGAAGAGTTCAGAGTCCATTTCCATGGTAGAGTGTCAGATTGCCTAGAACTATGCTTAGTGGATAAGTGGGCTTGAGACCTTTCCCTGAAATTTTACATAGAAAGGGATAGGAGAGTACATAGTCATTCCCCTGTGGGAAAAAGGCCAATATTATCTCTTAGGAGAAAGCTCTTGTCTATCAGAGAGAAACGTGGCCCTTAAAACTGATTTGTTTGGTGAAGAGCAGTGCAAAAGGTAAGGTTTGAATCCTGCTTCTGTACTACTAGATTTGTGACCTCTAGCAAGCTACTTAACCACTTTGAGCCTCAGTTTCTTCATTTGGAAAATGAGGATAATAATACTTATGGTTGTTGTAAGGAAAGAACTTTGTCAACTATAAAATGTTACAAAAATGATTATAGTTTTCACTTATTCAGATGTGGCTCTTCTGTTCAACAAATATTTATTTTGTTTTGTTTTTGTTGTTGTTTAATTAAAGCTTTTTATTTACAGAGTATATGTATGGTAATTTTTCCAACATTGACTCTTGCATAACCCAAAAATTTATTTTGTAAAGTTTATGATGTCATTTCTTTTTTTTTAATCCACTTTACATTCTTTTTTTTTTTAAGTCTTTTATTTTCAAAATATATGCAAAGATAAGTTTTCAACATTCATCCTTGCAAAACCTTGTGTTTCAATTTTTTTTCCTCCCTTCTCACTCCCTCCGCTAGACAGCAAGTAATCCAATATATGTTAAACATGTGCAATTCTTCTATACATGTTTCCACAATTATCTTGATTCACAAGAAAAAGCAGATCAAAAAGGAAAAAAAATGAGAAAAAAAAACCAAGCAAACAGCATCAAAAAAGATGAAGATGCTATGTTGTGTTTCACACTCAGTTCCCACAGTCCTCTCTCTGGGTGTTTATGGCTCTCTTTATCACAAGATCATTGGAACAGGCCTGAATTATGTTGTTGTTGAAAAGAGCCATGTCCATCAGAATTGATCATTATATAATCTTGTTGCCGTGTACCCATGATCTCCTGTTTCTGCTCACTTCACTAAGTATCAGTTCATGCAAGCCTCTCCAGGCCTTTCTGATCATTTCTTATAGAACAATTATATTCCATAACTTTCATATACCATAACTTATTCAGCCATTCCCCAAGTAGTGGGCATCCACTCAGTTTCCAGTTCCTTGCCACTACAAAATTTTATTTAGTTTCTTGTATTCTGCACACACAATTGTTTTCTTGGTTCTCTTTGCATTATATTGGTTCATCTCAGTCTTCTCTGATATCTTCAATATCTGTCATTTCTTATGCCTCTCTAATAGTTTGTTACATCCTTGTACCACAATTTATTTAGCCATTTCTCGGTTAATGGGTACTTACTTTGTTTCTAGTTGTTTTCTTACTGCTAAAAAATACTACTATGAATAATTTGGTTTCTTTGGAAGAATTCTTTCTGTTTTTAATCTGCTAAGAATAGATGCTTAGCACTTGGAACTTTGGGTCAAAGGTTTTGGACATTTTAGTTCCTTTTTTTTTTATAATTCCAAATTCTTTTGCACAGTGGTTAGATCAGTTCATAGCTCTACCATTATATTGCCAAAGATGAAAAAAAAAAAAAAGAAAATTACCATTTTTGGATGGGTATGAGAGGACAGGAACATTAATGGATTGTTGATATGACTGAGAATTGGGCTAGCTGTTTTGGAAAAATAATTTGGGACACTTCCTAAAATGTCACTACACTGTGCATACTCTTTTTTTTTTTTTTTAATTTAATAGCCTTTTATTTACAGGATATATACATGGGTAACTTTACAGCATTAACAATTGTCAAACCTCTTGTTCCAATTTTTCACCTCTTACCTCCCCCCCCACCCCCTCCCCTAAATGGCAGGATGACCAGTAGATGTTAAATATATTAAAATATAACTTAGATACACAATAAGTATACATGACCAAAACATTATTTTGCTGTACAAAAAGAATCAGACTCTGAATTACTGTACAATTAGCTTGTGAAGGAAATCAAAAATGCCTGTGTGCATAAATATAGGGATTGGGAATTCAATGTAATGGTTTTTAGTCATCTCCCAGAGTTCTTTTTCTGGGCATAGCTAGTTCAGTTCATTACTGCTCCATTAGAAATGATTTGGTTGATCTCGTTGCTGAGGATGGCCTGATCCATCAGAACTGGTCATCATCTAGTATTGTTGTTGAAGTATATAATGATCTCCTGGTCCTGCTCATTTCACTCAGCATCAGTTCGTGTAAGTCTCTCCAGGCCTTTCTGAAATCATCCTGTTGGTCATTTCTTACAGAACAGTAATATTCCATAATTTTCATATACCACAATTTATTCAGCCATTCTCCAACTGATGGACATCCATTCAGTTTCCAGTTTCTAGTCACTACAAAAAGGGCTACCACAAACATTCGTTGTGCATACTCTTTAACCCAGCAATATCACTAGCAGGCAGACACCCCCAAGCAGTAAAATAAAAAGGGAAAGGGCTTATATGTACAAAAACATTCAGAGAAGCATTTTTTTTAGTTGTAGTAAACAACTGGAGATTTAGGGAGTGCCCATTAACTGGGCAATGATTGAGAAAATTATAGCACATTAATATGAAATATTATTATACCACAGGAAAAGACAAAAGGATTATATTCATAGAAAGACTTGTATGAAATGAAACAGAATGAAGTGAACAGAACCAGGAGAAAACTTTATACTGTGATTAAATGGCAAAGAAAAACAATTTTGAAAGACTTAAGAACTTTGATAAATTCAGTGACCTGCTATGACTCCAGAGGACTGATGATGATGTTAATAATACCTAACATCTCTAGAGTACATGCAAAACATGTAACATATAATGTTATTTATATTTTGTTTGGTTCACACAACAATCCTGTGAGGGAGGTAATATGATTGATTATTCCTGTTTTATTCCTGCCAGAGGTTAAGTTGCTTGCTAGTATGTGTTGAAGGGAGATTAGAATTTAGATCTTCCTGACCCTAAATCTAGTACTTGATCTTTTAGACCACCCATTTCCCAATGGACCATGTTCTCTCTTCTTAATAAAGAGGTGATAAAGTAAAGGTATAAAATGAGCTATACATTTATGGAGATAGCCAATAAATAGATTTATTTTACTTGATTGTGCATAATCATCCTTCTTTTATAAGGGTGGAGAGTTTTGGTTTTTATTTGGGGTGGAGAAGAGAAAATTAGAAGGGGAGAGGGAGGCTAGTGATGATGCCCCCCAAAGGAAAAAAAAAAAGCATTATTGAAACATTTAAAAAATTCTCTGAAGAGAACAGAAGGCAGTTCAGAGGGAGATACAGACAAGTAGGACAGCTTGGTGAGTTAATATACTTTTTTTTAAAAAACCAAGCTGCATACAATAGAAATTCACAATTTTATATACACTCCTCTTGTTATAGCAACACTATATTTAGAAATGACATTATAAAATCATGAAAATGTTCATGATTATTGATGTTTAAATTCATAACAATAGATAATACCATTTTAAAAAGAGAAAATTAGGAAGAATAAAAGGGTTTATTAAAGGGGAAGCTCCTGGAGAAATAAAGGGAATGAATGGGATAAGGGGCACAAGTAAAAAGGGCTTGGCATTGGCAAGGAAAAGGACTATCTCTTCTGACTAGATCATATCTGAGGAAGAAAGAATGGTGGATAATGTTGAAGTGATTTGAATTGTTGAATTAAGAGTCTCTGCTTTCTTGATTTAAAAAAAATATATATATATATATATATATATAGCTTTTTATTGACAAGTTATATGCATGGGTAATTTTACAGCATTGACAATTGTCAAACCTTTTGTTCCAATTTTTCCCCTCCTTCCCCCTACCCCTCCCCTAGATGGCAGAATGACCAATATATATTAAATATATTAAAGTATAAATTAAATGCAAAATAAGTATACATGTCCAAACCATTATTTTGCTATACAAAAAGAATCAGACTCTGAAATATTGTACAATTAGCCTGTGAAGGAAATAAAAAAAAAAAAAAAACAGGCAGGCAAAAATATAGGGATTGGGAATTCAATGTAATGGTTCTTAGTGATCTCCCAGAGTTCTTTCGCTGGGTGTAGCTGGTTCAGTTCATTACTGATTCAGTTGGAACTGATTTGGTTCATCTCATTGCTGAAGATGGCCAGATCCATCAGAAATGATCATCATGTAGTATTGTTGTTGAAATATATAATGATCTCCTGGTCCTGCTCATTTCACTCAGTATCAGTTCGTGTAAGTCTCTAAGCCTTTCTGAAATCATCCTGTTGGTCATTTCTTACAGAACAATAATATTCCATAATATTCACATACCACAATTTATTCAGCCATTCTCCAGTTGATGGGCATCCAGTCAGTTTCCAGTTTCTGGCCACTACGAAAAGGACTGCCACAAACATTCGTGCACATACAGGTCCCTTTCCCTTCTTTAGTATCTCACTGGGGTAAAGCCCAGTAGTGACCCTGCTGGATCAAAGGGTATGCACAGTTTGATAACTTTTTGAGCATAGTTCCAAACGCTCTCCAGAATGGCTGGACGTATTCACAGTTCCACCAACAATGTATTAATGTCCCTGTTTTCCCACATCCCTCCAACATTCCGTATTATCTTTCTATCATTCTAGCCAGTCTGACAGGTGTGTAGTGGTATCTCAGAGTTGTCTTAATTTGCATTTCTCTGATTAATAATGACTTGGAGCATCTTTTCATATGGCTAGAAATAGTTTCAATTTCTTTGTCTGAGAATTGTCTTCATATCTTTTGACCATTTATCAATTGGAGAATGGCTTGATTTCTTATAAATTAGAATCAATTCTCTATATATTTTGGAAATGAGGCCTGATAAAATATTTCTGAAGGTTTTCTGGGGGGAAGGTTTTCTGCTCAGTAGGGTTGGGTATGACAGTGTTAGGTGTTAAGAAGAGCAGTTTTGGTATAAATTCTTCACAGAGTGCAACCAAAATCACTTAAGAAAGTGTATAAGACTTGTGTATATTTTCATTCAATTGTTTCTTCCTTTTCCTTTGGATTTTTCAGCATGTTATTCGGGGTAATCGCCCAATCAAAACAGAGATGGCTCATCAGCTCTATGTACTTCAAGTCCTGACTTTTAACCTCCTGGAAGAAAGGATGATGACCAAGATGGACCCTAATGATCAGGTTAATACTAGGTCCAGTGATACTGTTCCCTATTCTTCCACCAGGGAAATTAAAAATCTCAAGTATATGTTACCTACTCTGCTTTTTGTGAGTGATAACATATTTGTGACCCTTCATAGTCAGTGACATCTCTTCTAGGACATTTTACCTAATCCTGGAAATTTTAAGATCCGTTCTGATCAACCAAGAGCAGGGGATCACACATTGCCAAGTCTTTTTCTTTTCTGTACTGAAAAAAGATTTGGTAGTACTTTTCCTTTTTTTTTCAGAGGTGAGAAAACAGTAGGTGATGAACAAAGAATATAATGTCAGATTTGGTTGTGATTGTATTAGTTATTTTTGTGGAGCTTATTCCATATTTCTTTTTTCTTTGTTATAAGGAATGGTTTGCTGGATGGGGTAGGGATATATTGGCAAATGAAGGTGATAAAAAATAAAAGAAATCAAAAAAAATTTTAAAACAAAAAAAGCGAGATAGTGCTACCAATGATATAATTTTGCGCTAGAATTGCCAAAGAGGTTGCCCTGCTATTTGTTCTCCTGACATTTGTTAGGTATCTAAGCAATTATATTTATTTTCCTTTAGGCACAAAGAGATATCATATTTGAATTAAGGAGAATTGCATTTGATGCAGAGACTGACCCTACAAGCGTCACTGGCAGTGGGACAGAGAAACGAAAAGCCATGTACACCAAGGACTACAAGATGCTGGGATTCACTGTATGTACCTTCAGTGGCCCTTCCTTTACCCTGACCTACATACATGGCTGCAAGCCTTTCACAAGTGAATCATAGCTTACATTTTCATAGCATGTTGACGGTATAAAGTCTATATATATGTTCTTTGATGCTCATGACACTACTAGGATTATTGTTCCCATTTTACAGAGGTAAAGTGATTTACCCAAGGTTACAAAACTTTTAAACAGGGAGTCATTACTCTCCATAAGAGTTGAGCTGAGCACACAGCCTTTGGGCCAGAGGGCAATGGTTTCACAGGATTTTTCTTTGGATGAGGACGCACCCTGAGAGATGATAATGCTCATGTCATATTGTTTTTTTTCTGCTAGAACCACATTAACCCAGCTATGGACTTTACCCAGACTCCTCCAGGGATGCTGGCTCTAGACAACATGCTCTACTTGGCCAAAGTTCATCAGGATACCTATATCAGGGTAAGGGCAAAAAAAGATTGTCCTGGGCCCTGGTTCTTAATCACATTTCTCCTCTAGGATATATTTCTGACTCTCTTTACACCCCAATTCTTTCTTTCTTGGTAGATTGTCCTGGAGAATAGCAGTCGGGAGGACAAGCATGAATGTCCCTTTGGTAGAAGTGCCATTGAGCTCACCAAAATGCTGTGTGAGATCCTGCAAGTTGGGGAGCTGCGTAAGTCTTTCTGGAACTGCTGCTTTCCTGTATGCTTCACTGTGACAAGAATAACAATGTACTTCCTAGTCCTATGTCAGAGTGCTCTATATTAAATTTTTTTTCACAACACTTTTGTAAGGCAGGTTGTGCCAGTATTATCTCTGTTTTACAGATGAGAAAACAGGATAGAAAGGGTAAGTAATTTGCTCAGTTATCAAGCTAATGAATAGCAGAGTTGGGTTTTTTTTTTCAAATCCAAATTTTTTGATTCTCACCCCCAGTAGTGGTGGTTGTGTGAAAGTAGACTGACCAAGAGAGCAAGTGAGGTGGGTCTGCCTCGTCACTGCCTTCTGAAGATTTGGAGTGCTGGGAAAGGACGAACAGTGGCTCAGATCTCAGGAGACCTGAATTAGAATCCCAGCTTTGCCACTTGGCTACTAACGGGGTGGCCCACAGAATGGGGATCTCTCTACCATAAGTACTGGTAGAAATATTGTGAAAATGAGAGAGTGGCTATTTTATAGATGAGGGCAAGATCAGAGAAATTGTGGGAGTGGGGATTGGCCCAAGGCTACACAACTTATAAATAGCAGAGCTAGATCTGTAAGTCAGGCCTTTTGACTCTTTACTAGTGCTCCCATTGCATTTCCTAATAGGTTAGCTGTGGTTGAGATGAGATTGCACTGCTTTGATACTCACCTATTCTCTTACCTCTCCAGTGAAGTAAGGAGAAGAAAATATGGGACCTAAGGGTGGGTCAAGGAAGCATAAGTTATTAGCTGATTAAAGATACCAGTGGGCACTTGTGGTGACATAAGGATGAAGCAGCTCCTGGCAGTTGATGGGCCTGGTCCTTTCCTGTTCAGAAGAAGGGTGGAGTGGTCAGGAAGGCGGGAAAAACCTGCAGACAAGGGAAGGCTGAAACTCAGGCCCCTCTCACACAGCAGTTGCTGGGATTCTTGGCCACATCCCCCTCTGCTTTCAAAGCCACAGAAGCTCTAGGCCTGGATCCGAGAGTGGGGCCCTCATCCTTTTCCTGTGTCCTTTTTCCTCATAGCAAACGAAGGACGGAATGACTACCACCCGATGTTCTTCACTCATGACCGAGCATTTGAGGAGCTCTTTGGAATCTGCATCCAGCTGTTGAATAAGACCTGGAAGGAGATGAGGGCAACAGCAGAAGATTTCAACAAGGTCATTGTTGTGGTGGGGAACCTGCTGAGGCAGAGAGAGTTGAGCAGACTCTGCTTCCAGCCGAGATCCAAGCATCACTGAATTGGGAGATGGGAGCCCTTGTCTGGTGTGCCCCCAGGCTGCTGGGAAGAAGGCAGCGCAGATACCGCTCTCCCCCTTTCTAGAGGAGGGAACTGAGAAATGGAGAGATCATCTTGGCCCAGGGGCACAGGGCTAGTGGGAATGAAGACAACTCTCTTGACTGTCAGCCTGGAGCTTCCCCACCACTCTTTTTTAAAGCCAGATTGAGGAGCAGAATGCCTTCCCTGTAATTGTTATTATCAGACTGCAGAATGCTGTGGGGTAGATTAGGTTTGATGTGGATTGTCACAGTAAACTCAAATGTATTAGCAGCAACTACCATATACTATAATTTGGGCATTGTGAGGGCTTTGCCCTGGGCATGGAAATTTATGGCATTCAGCACCTAGTTCGAATCATTTTAAGTGATAGGTCTTCATATAAAGCTGAAAGTAATAATTGAAGGTGATTGATTCAGAAACTTTGCTAGCACTTAGGCTTGGGCAAGTAAACTCCTTTTTATCTAAACATATTGTAAGAAGCTTTATTTTTATGTCTCTTAGCACTTGCCAGGATTGAAATACCAAGGCACGTTCATTGCATTAAGCTATTATTTTTGTAGCATTTAGGGCAAGGTCCCTCATCTCTCAGAGCCTTAGCTTTCTCATCTGTAAAAGGAAATAGAGATTTCATTGCTTCATTTTGTAGAATCTTAAATCAGTGTGAAAAAGCAAATTTTATTTGTATACAAATGTTTACAAATAAAATTTGCAAAATCCTTAAGGTACTAAGAGTTCTTTAAAGCCTTACAGACTTAAAGAATGTCTGATCTGGATG
The DNA here is from genome assembly GCF_902635505.1 of Sarcophilus harrisii. NCBI lineage: Eukaryota > Metazoa > Chordata > Mammalia > Dasyuromorphia > Dasyuridae > Sarcophilus > Sarcophilus harrisii. The sequence goes on along the minus strand of NC_045427.1, from coordinate 475,974,177 downwards.
CAACCTTAGAGATAATCTAGCCCTAACTCCTGTCATTTTATAAAGAAGGAAATTAAGAATTAAGAATCCTAATGATTAGGAATTATTGTTTCAGGCCTTCACTGATGGCATGGCAAAATGTTTATTCTCCTTTGATTGATTCTATCTCACTTCACTGAGTGGCTGTTTCACACCTAAAGCATTGGCCTGATTGTGTAACTTCTCCCTTAAACATTCAGTGACTCCCCATTGCCTATAAGATAAAAAGACTCTTTAATTAATCTGATATTTAAGGCCCTACACAATTTGGCTCCCATCTATCTTTCTATTTCTGTTACATAACTATTCCCCTTCAAAAAGTCTATACACTGGTCAACCTAACTACTAGCCATTCCATAAGCCTGATACTTCCTTTTCCACCTCCATACACTTACATAAGCCTTCCACATGCCTAAATATAACTTTTCCCTCATTTCTACTTCTCAATCCTTAGCCTTCCTTCAAAGCTTATCTCAGGTGTCATTTCCTATTTGAAGCCTTCCCTGATCTCAGTTGTGAGTATTCTCTCCTTCCTCAATTTTCCTTCTCTTGAATTTATTCTTGTACATGTTGAATCCCTCAGAAAAGAAAGGCACAGACTGTTTTGTCTTTCTTGCCATTGTGACTAGCATAGACCCTTGTACATACTAAGTGCTTTGTTTGTTGAACTGAATTATGTTAAAGTGAGTTTCCTTGGACTACACCAAATTGGAGGCAGAGATGGGTCCAGCTCTCTCAGCTCCCAGCTCAGGGTCATCATAGTAGTGATGCTCATCATCTTTTTCTCTCAGGTTATGCAAGTGGTACGAGAGCAGATCACCCGGGCTTTACCATCTAAGCCCAACTCTTTAGATCAGTTCAAGAGCAAACTTAGAAGCCTGAGCTACTCGGAGATTCTGAGATTGCGCCAGTCTGAGAGGATGAGTCAGGATGACTTCCAGTCCCCACCGATTGTGTAAGTCTTGTGGGACATAAAGGAAGCACTTGCCAGCTCTGTCTCCCTTCCAAAGATTCAACTGCCTCCATGAGCTAATCCTTATTCTGTTGTGTATCCTTCCCTAGGGAGTTAAGGGAAAAGATCCAGCCAGAAATCCTGGAGCTAATTAAGCAACAGCGTCTGAATCGGCTCTGTGAAGGGAGTAGCTTCCGGAAAATCGGGAATCGGCGGCGGCAAGGTGAGATGGAAAGTAGCTTGAGCTTGTCCTGATCCTTCTTCACAAAACTCTATAAGGGAGGATCCAGTCCCACTGGCACCAACACACTTGGTATCTGGCACAAGGAACAAACTTAGAACAAATTTTCTTCTGTTACTCCCAGTGCTTTTCCAAAGCTGTTCCCCTTGACTTGCCTGGAGTCAGGGAGCCTAGATTTAGTCATCACTAAATATATGACTCTGGGCAAATGATTTCCTCTTCTTCAGCCACTCTTTCCTTATTAGAGAAATGGGGATCGTATTTCAACCACCTACTACAATTAATCAAGTTTTTTTTTAATGCTTATTATGTATTAGGTGTTGGACTAGGCATACAAACACAATGGATGAAGCAATCCTTTTTGAACAGAAGATTGCCTTTTTTTTTTTTTTTTTTTTAATTTAATAGCCTTTTATTTACAGGTTATATGTAAAATATATATATTTTACAGCATTAACAATTGCTAAACCTCTTGTTCCAATTTTTCCCCTCCTTCCCCCCACCCCTCCCCCAGATGGCAGGATGACCAGTAGATGTTAAATATATTAAAATATAAATTAGATACACAATAAGTATACATGACCAAACTGTTATTTTGCTGTACAAAAAGAATCAGACTCTGAAATATTGTACAATTAGCTTGTGAAGGAAATCAAAAATGCAGGTGTGCATAAATATAGGGATTGGGAATTCAATGTAATGGTTTTTAGTCATCACCCAGAGTTCTTTCTCTGGGCGTAGCTGGTTCAGTTCATTACTGCTCCATTGGAAATGATTTGGTTGATCTCATTGCTGAGAATGGATTGCCTTCTATTTTAAAAAAGTTTTATTGGAGTATTTTTTACAGAGGTTATATTCTAAGGAGGGAAAAGATACAAAGTTAGTTAAATGCATGGTAGTTTGGGAAGGTTCTTTTTTAAAATTTTGAGTTCCAAATTTTCTCCCTCCTTTCACCCCTCCCCTACCCATTGAGATATCAAGCAGCATGATTTTGGGTGTCCATGTAATGTTATGTAAAACATTTCCACATTAATCATGTTCCCCAAAAAAGGGCAACAAGAAAAATTAAGAAAATAGAAAAATAATGCTTCACTCTTTGTTGAACTCCATCTTGAAAGATGGAGTGGGATTCTTTGGAGCAGGGGTGAGGAAGGAAAGCATTCTGGAAGTTCAGGACAGCCAGAGCAAGTGACCAGAGAGGGGAGATGGGAATGTTATGTTCAAGGAACAGAGATACAGTCATTTCAACTATAAGTCAGAGTAGAGGGGGATTTTGGGACAACATACTTCAAGGGGTATTTGTGAGCTAAGTATTTCACTAACCTGGCTTTATTTTGGAAATCTGAGCTGTGATGTTGTATGATTATTACCTCTGTGTTTCAGAGCGGTTCTGGTACTGCCGCTTGGCCCTGAACCACAAGGTTCTGCACTATGGAGATCTGGATGACAATCCTCAGGGGGAGGTGACCTTTGAATCTCTGCAGGAGAAAAGTAGGTACAACTCTGACTGAAAGCTCATGCTGTCATATTGGGTTGGGTTCTAATTTATGTATGGCCTTGGGCAAGTTGCTTGTCTCTTGACTCCATTTCCTCCTCTGTAAAATGGGGATAATAAATTGTTTCCTACCTAGAGGTAGTGTGTGATCATGGAAAGAGCACTAGTCTCTTGGGGTCAGAAGGCATGGGCAAATTAAATACATAAGCTAGATAAGTTATTTCAGCTCTCTGGGTCTTAGTTTCTTCATTTTTAAAACAGGAATAATAATACTTGCCCTCCTTGACTTATAGGGCTCCTGCACTTAAGTTCTTTGTAAAATGTAAAATAGTATAGAATTTGGAGCTGTTATTACTATCCATTTCGTGTGATTGTTGAGTATCAGTTAAAGTGCTTTGGAAAATATAAAATGCTCTCTGAGTCTAAAGTGTTGATTATATTATGATCATTATTGAATGGGTGTGAGGGTCTGCACCTGGGAAAAATCCCAGGGATAGATGTGTTGTCCCACTGCCCTATGACCTTCCATTTATTCAACAGATCTTAATTATTTGTTGTGCACAAAGCAGAGAGTGTGTGAGGAACTGTGAATACAAAGGTTAAAAAGCCTCCCCCCACGCCCCCCACCCCCATAAGACCCAGAACTGAACTGATGGCCTTGTTGACAGAGGGAACAACTCAGATTGCCCCCAGGAGATCTCTCCTTGTCTCCCTAGCTGCTGGTGATATCCTTTCTAAGGTGGCCTCCTATCTATTCGGGATTCATCCTGGACGTTCACATTGAGATAGGTTAATTTCTCCCATTCCCTTGTATGATCCTTGAAAATAGGAAGAGTTTTTTGTGCTTTTTTTGTGTGTTGCTATCTTGTCTTGTACATAGTAAGCACTTAATATATACATGTTGATGGTTTCATTGCTATGGGGTGAGGAGGAAAGGAGAAGGAAGAGTCAAAGATGTCAAGGTCTTGAAACCTCCAGCTAACTCTTTTAACCTTGGGCTTAAGCCTTGGATTAGCAGGGGCCAGTGGTCAGTCCTTTAAGGCAAGTAGGGAAGTAAAATCCATTTTACAGATGAGCAAATAGGCTCAGAGAAGTTAAGTGACTTGCTCATGATCACATGACTAATAACTAGGTTCCACACCCATCTGCTAATTAAAAGTAGGAGTGGTAATGGAGTAGCTGTCCTGTCCTGGTGCCACCCCTTGGACAATCTTTTTTTTTTTTTTTTTTAATGAATGCTTTATTGATGCTTTAAAATAAAGTCATCATTATCACTTCCCAATAGCCCCTTACCCCCAAATAGAACTTTACTTTTAATAAAGAAGTTAAGCCATACCAATACTTTTGTCTCTGGCTGTGTCTGCTTTATTGTGCACTCATATTTTACCATCTATTTGACTAGAAGAGAGTATTAGTTTCCAGTCTCAATCTGATGAATTGGGTATCTGATGGAGGAGTAAAACTTTAGTATTGTTTTAATTTGTATTTCTTATTTTATCAGTGACTTAGAACATTCTTTCATATGGTTGTTGATAGTTTGCATTTCTTTTGTTGAAAACAGCCTGTTAATAACCTTTAATATTAACTTTTAAAAAACCAAACTACGTTGCCTAGAGGCCAGCTTATAGTTTCAAGCTTTAACAAGTCAAATTGCTCTTCTATAAGACTTTCTCTTATTTAGTTCCTGTTGCAGATATCAAGGCCATTGTCACAGGGAAAGACTGTCCTCATATGAAAGAGAAAAGTGCTCTCAAGCAGAACAAGGTGAGTTTGGAAGAAGTTGCTTTTTGGAATCTGTGTGTCAGCTGAAGACTAGGGAACTAATTAGAGCATAGGCAAAATGTTAAGATCGGTGAGTTGTTTGATTAGACTTGCTTCATTTTGTGTCCCATCTATTTCTTTGCATTGGATTAAAAGACTTGAAGGTAGTAAATTGTTCAGAGTCTAGGTTGAGGCTTCTGAGAAAAGACAAGGTTCTAATGCTTCAGTTGAACATGGAGAAAGGGTTTCAATTGATTGAGAATTAGAATAGCTGGCTTCTAATTTAGGGCTTTTATTAATTTGCTGTGTGACTGTGGCCAAGTCACATGTCTTTTTTGGACCTCAGTTTTCATTGCTCAAATGGTGATAATCCCCACCCTACCCAGAAGCAGTGTGGGGCACTAAAAAGAGTCCCAAACGGAGTTAGAAGACTTCATCCATAAAATGTGGACAAGATAATTTCCAAGTGTTGACATTCTCTGTTTAAAGAATTCATCCATTTCTGACATTTTATATTCTAAGGTCCTTTTCAACTTTCACATTCTCTCTCTCTCTCTCTCTCTCTTTTTAAATTAAAGCTTTTTATTTACAAAACATATGCATGGGTAATTTTTCAATATTGACCTTTGCAAAATTTTCTCTTCCAACTTTTCCCCTCCTTCCCTCCACTTTCCCTAGATGGCAGGTAGTCCAATACATGTTAAATATGTTAAAATATATGTTAAATCTAATATACATATACACATTTCTACAGTTATCTTGCTGCACAAAGAAAATTGGATATGGGGGAAAAAAAACCTGGGAAGGAAAACAAAATACCAGAAAACATCAACAGAAAGTGTTTCATAATCTTTAATACTATGATTTCCCCCTCAGGAAGTATTGGAATTGGCCTTCTCTATCCTCTATGACCCTGACGAGACCTTAAATTTCATCGCTCCTAATAAGTATGAGGTGAGCATAGGCCTTTCTTGAAAGATGGAAGGTCTTGTATAATCTATTGTAATGGGGAAAGCACTTGCCTGGGAAGAGAGAAGCTGGATTCCCAGTCCCCAATCACTAGCCACAGCACAATCAGTCCTCTGAGCTTTAGTTTCGGGATAGGAAGAAGGGGGTTGATAATACCTGCACTATCTTCTGAGTTGTAGGAAAGAAAGTGCTTTGATTGTAGTTCTTTAGAGTGGGGGAAGAGAAGGGTAAACTCAGCTGCTGGAACAGGCTCAGCCCCCAGGGTAGTTGCATTTGATTCCAAGTGCCTTCACCTTGGAGTGTGGGGGTCGGTATGTTTAAGACAATTGTCTGAAGGATAAAGTCCCCCATTGCCATCCACTCAAACATGGAGGGCTATCATATCACTGGGGATGTTCTGCTGTTTGTAAAATGAGCACCTGCGTCTCTGCTCCCACCTCCACATGTCAGGGCAAGTACTGAAAGAAATGAAAGTGAGCAAGGTTTCTTATAAAATATTGATTCAATAACTGGTTATTAAATAAACACCTGTGACTGCTTGGGCCTAGGAAATACAAAGCTGAGGCCTCGCTTTGGATCTCATGGGGCTGTAGTTTAGCAGAAATCAGCAGATTATTACATATAGAATACTATTAGTGCCCTCTTAGCCAGTGATTTTATGGTTTTGTCATGAAATATGCTTATGTTTCATGATTTCATCAGTGTAGGAACTCTGTATGGAAACTACTTTGCTGATGCACATCAGCCACTTAGCTATAATGTGCAGTCCTAGAGAGTTAGCTAAAGACATGAGGAAATTTCAGGAGATGGAATAGAAAAGCCCTTCTTAAGCACTTTCTAGGTTCCAGCCCTGTATTAGGTGTTAAAATACCAACAGAAAAGGGAGGCTGTCCTTTCTCTCATTCTAATTACTTAAACAACCTCTTTTCTAGTGGGTTCAGCATCAGGGCAAATGATAAGGCCCTGACGCTATATGGGCCAGTGATTGACCTGGGGATACGGTGGCCCAGCAATTGACTGTTGGGAAAGGGGTTAGTGGGACTAGGAGTTTGAGAGGAGGAGGGCCTTCCTTATAGTAGTTGCTATCCTTATAGTTGCTTCCTTATAGTAAAGTAAGGAGGAGGATAGAGTGAGCATCTAGCCAGAACAGTGTATCCAACAGTAGAAACTGAAGCAGAGAAAGAGAAGGGTTCTTGAGGCCTGCTGTTACTGGGCCCTGGGTCCTCATGTTGGCATCAGTGACTTACCTGTGGCCACAAAGCATGTCAGAGGCAGAGCTTGAACCTAGGAATTCCTGACTCCAAGGCCATGTGTCCAACTGCTTCTCTTTGAGAGCATTAGGTTAAAAACAAGATGTAATGAAAAGCTGCAGGATCTCCTCTTGGAGGAGATGGACCTTCAGTTGAGGCTTGAAAGATGGCTAGGATTTACCCATTGAAGAAAAAAATAAAAGGAAGATATTTCAGATGAAAGAAAAAGGCAGGGAGCAGCAAGTGTGTGGAAGGCTGTGCACCCCCTTAGCACTTTCCTTGAGCACTGATTACACACATGGCCCCCAGAGGGCTGTGGAGCTGAGACAGGAGTATAAACTGCTAGAATACACAGTAGGGTGAGCCAGGCATCCCAAAAGAATTTCTGTGGGGAAATGACATTTAAACTGCTCTTCATTATCTTGAGGCTGGGAAGATGCTCCCCCTTTTAATTTACCATCAGTTTAGGTCCTAATAATGTCTCATTCTTCTAAACCTGATTGCTGAGGCTATACAACACAGCTAGTTGATGAACTGTACATCAAATTTAATTATAGGTGTCCCTTACTTTATATCATGAGTTCCAGAAAAGCATAAATTGAGTTTTTGTAAATTAGTTCTTGTTTTAAATACATGAGAAAAGCTTACCTTTCAAAGGAATCCTGTCTTAAATCTTTTTTTTTTTTTTTTTTTTTTTTTTTTTTTAAAGATTAGAGGGGAAAGAGCCTTTTGTAAAGTGAACAATCACTGCTTAATTTATCTTTGTTATAAATTTGGATTTTCATAGATGAAGGTTACTCAAAACAAAATCCACCCATATTAAGCTATATCTGAGGAACATTATGGGTGTTCCTCCCCATGGGTGGCCTGGAGGCAGGAAGATTTCAGATTCAAATATGGCCTCAAACACGACTTAGCTGGGTGACATTGGACAAGTCACTTAAATCTGTCTGTTTCAGTTTCCCCATTATTCATAGGAATAACTGCACCAGCCTCCCAGAATGATGTGAGGATCGCACAGCGTCTGACATATAATAGGTGCTATTTAAATATTAGCCATTATTGTTGTCATTGAGTACATGTAGAAGAGGGATCGTTTGGTGTAAAAAGATGATAGGCTTCTCATCAGGAGCCTAGGATTCAGATCATGCCTCTTAATGCTTTATAGTTGTGTGTCCAAGGGCCTAGCCATGTCACTCTCTGAGCCTCATTCATTATAAAATGGAACTAATACATTACCTGTTTCACAGAACTGTTGTGAGAAAAACTGAAGTGTGAGTTGTTGTTATTCTCCACAGTACTGTATCTGGATCGATGGTCTTAGCGCTCTCCTTGGGAAAGACATGTCCAGTGAGCTGACCAAAAGTGACCTGGACACGCTGCTGAGCATGGAGATGAAGCTTCGGCTGCTCGACCTGGAGAACATCCAGATCCCCGAGGCCCCTCCCCCTGTGCCCAAGGAGCCCAGCAGCTATGACTTTGTCTACCACTATGGCTGAGTCTGAACCAAGAAGGGGGGATTGGGTCCAGGAGAGAGAGGCTTAGGTTCTGGGGCCTTGTCCTGTGCTTGTATAGAGTCTGTGCTGACTGTTGTGGCCAGGCTGATGCCACTTATTTCTCAACCCCATGTTTTAGCCCCCAAAGCTTCCTGTTGATTCTAGTCAGCTCAGAGTAGGGAAATGGGGCCTCTGTGCCATACCTTCTTTCTACTGTGGATCAGACTCTGGGGACTGGAAAGGGAGCTCTGTGCAAAGGCTGGAACATTAGCGAGCAGACAGCATCTCTTCTGCTCTCCAGAAAGGGCAGCCCACAGCTGGCTGGCACAAGGCACACACTTCCCCTAAGGTGGCCGGCCCTGTCCAAACTTGGAGGCAGCCCAGCAGAGCTCTTCTGCGGCGGGGGTGGGGCAGAGAACTTGAGGAAGGATAGCCCAAAGGTGGCAGCGCCCCCGCACTGTATATAGAGAGGGAAGCTCGGAATCTGACCTCTTCTGTGCTGGAGGACTCCTTTTGTGCCCATTTTCCTACATGGTGCCAAGGCATTGCTGCTGTTCTTGTGGAAGTCCAACTCTAGTGTTTCTCTAAATTCAGAAACTGCCACATCTCTCCGCACCCAGCAGCTGGCAGGGCAGCCCCATCTGGGTTCCTTGGAGTTGAAAAGCCATATGGCTGCTTCCTCCCTTCTCTGTCAGAAGGAGCTTGGGCCTCTTAGAGGCTAGAGAGGGAAACAAACTCTGGTACACTTGTTTTTTGGCAATGGATGATGTCACTTAATTTCACAGTATCTGAATCAGTGCTGGAAAAGGTCTTAGAACATAGAAAATGGAAGGGACCTCAGAGGCAGGTGATTGGGCAGCTCCTACATGAAGCATGAATTCCTTCTTTATAGCATCCCTAACAAGTAGTCATCTATGGCTTCTGCTCGCTGACTTGCAGTAATGGGGAGCTCAGTACCTCTAGAGACAACCCATTCCATTTGGAACAGTTCTTACTGTTAAGAACTTCTTCCTATATTGGGCCTTATTCTACCTTCATGTCACTTTTACCGTCTGGGGCAAGGCAGAATAAGTCTAATCCACAGGACAGCCTTTCACATATTTGAAGGCAGCCTCTATCTATCTAATTTTCTTCATTCCTTCTGGAGCAAAAACCAGTCCTGGTAACCTGAATCGAAAGATCAGCCTCTTTCAGCCCTAAGACCTGTTTCCAATTTCCTTTTGGTCTCTGGACCCCAAGAAATCTGCCTTGCACTCCCCCAACTTGGCTTTTGCCTCCTGCCTGGTTTTCAAGGAGTTGGCCTGAGGTTATAGCTGTGCAAATGGGACTTCCCTAGCTTACCATGTAACACCCCCAGGCATTTCCCTTGAACACAGCTGCATTTGGTCATGGTAGTTTTGTGTGGAAGGTACTGGTCCAATGAAGATTGTACTATATATTTTCTCTACTATAGGCCATACTTATACAGAAGTGTATATATATACATACATATATATAAATATTTATATTTATATAAGATCCACCTATTCTAGGATGGAATGTTTTGTGAAAAAATGAAATTGGGAAGAGAAGGAAAAACAAGATGAGCTCTGAGCCAAGATTATAATGTAAGAGTACTCAGGAGGGCAGGAGAGGAATGTCCTGTCAGTAACTGTTTTCAATAAATACTCTCATGTATGGACTGCAGTTGTCGGTTAACAGATGTTTCTCTATTTACTTCTTGCCCAAAGGGGATGATTTCACCTTGACAATCATTTATTCCAATGTGTTAGAAAGACTTGAATGCTCCTGATTCAGTACTTAGCTGTCTCCCAGGAACCCCTAACTCTCTTCCCCTATCTTTCCTGGCTAATTACGTTTGGGGAAATTGCTGTGCCGACTTTTATTTTCTACAGAAACTCAAGGGGTATAGCAGAGGAAGATCCGCCCCTTTGCATACACATGATTCTTCACTATGCTTCTACCTCATGATTTTTATAATGAGCCACCCAGATCTGTGCATGAAGGAGACACCGATCTGATCTTCCAGTTGATGCTTTAAGGCTGTTGCTCAAAAGCTGAAGAGGCGATTGGCGGGGGGGGGGGGGGAAGGAGAAGGTGGTGTTGATGTAAATGGATACCTTTTCTCAATGTTGTGAGGAGGGATGGGAAGGGCAGAAGTTCTTTTAGTAGTCACAGGAAACATGTAAAAGGCAGGCCTTGAAGATTTCTGAATAGAGCTGGGGACCTTGGGCAGAGATACATTATGGCAACCTGCAGCTGAAAGCAGCCCACTTTCTGCCTTGGCCTTCAGCTTCTTTAGGCCCTGATTTGAGCTTGCTGTAAGTCACCTGATGTGACGTCATTTCAGAATTGGACTGAGAAGATTGGGTTCAGGGAAGAAAAATGAAAAAAATCTCTATTAGGATGAACTCAGATTCTGTTGGGTAAAACTAACAAAAATAGCATGTGTAGTGCTTTGAAGTTTACAAAACCCTTTATTGTTTCATTGATCTTTATAACAACTCCATGTAAAGTGAATTTTATTATAACCATTTTATGGGTGGGCTATTATATATAACCATATATAATAATATGGTTATTATTACAACCATAATAATGATTATTTTTACAACCATTTTATGAGGTGAGCCTTGGATAAGGCTCAAACAGATTAAATGGCTTGTCCAAGGTCACACAGCTATATCTAAGGCAGAAATTGAACTTGAATATTCATGACTTCAAGCCTGACACTTGACCACTACCACTTAGCTGCCTCCAAGACAAAAAATACATATATGATATTTAGCATAATTTTCAAGTTGATAAATTTAAATCTTTACAAAGTAGCTAAATATAAGGTAGCATGGGAGGAAGGCCTCTAATGTTTGGGGGGGATTAGGAAAAGATTCTTGCTGAAAATGGGATTAAGAGCTGCATCTTATGCTGAGTGAAGTGAGCAGAACCAAGAGAACATTGTGCACAGTAACAGCAAAATTATGTGATGATCAACTTATGATGGATTTGACTCTTCTGATCCAGAACAATTCCAGTAGATTTGGAATAGAGGGAGACTGAATGTGAGTCAAAGCATGCTATTTTCACCTTTTTATTGTTGCTTGCTTTTTTTTTTTCCTAGTTTTTTCTTTTCTGAGTTTTCTTTTGCAACATGACTAATATGGAAATATATTTAAAATGAATATATACATAGAACTTCTATCAGATTGCTTGTTGCCTTGAAAGAGGGAGAGAAAATTTGTAATAAAAACTTAAAATGAATGTTGAAAACTATCCTTACATGAAACTTTAAAAAATCCAATTACATACTCATACACAAACACAAACACACTCAGCTGCGTCTTAGAGGAAGACCCCTATGGGACTGAGCAGAGGGAAGGAAGGAATACATTCCAGACGAAGAAACAAGAAACAAATCAGAATGTCAGGTGGGGGGTGGAAGTACACTTTAGAAGAAAGAACACAGTGTTGATACAGGCCTACACAATATCATAACACTACTGTAGAAGCTTCTATAGGTCAACACCTTCCCCTTCCTCCCTTCCCCCTCCCCCCCCACCCACCACCACCCCGGACATTTAAAGTCCTTCACAATCTAGCCCCAGCCTTTCTTCCTCAATTTATTTCACATTGCTCCCCTCAATCCTTCCAGTCCAACCAGATTAGTCAAGTTGTGGCTCTATGACCCAGGATATTCTATCTTTTGCCTTCAAATAAGCTATCTCTGCACCCCCTCATCTCTGTTCAGGTGCCACCACTCTGAGGAGCCCTTTCCTGATACCTTCAGCTATTATTGCTCTTCTCTTTCCCATCTTTACTATGTTTTATGTATATTTTCATTCATTCCTTTATTCTCCCATACAACATGAGTAGAATGTACATTCTTTCGGTAGCAGGAACTTATATAGTTGCACATAACAAGTACATAATAAACATTTTCCAATGTTAGAGTTGGAAGATATCTTAGAATAACAGACTGTTAGAAGGAAACTTATTTGGCATATATCCAGATTGCCCAGGATGGAGAGGGTTCTGTGTGGTCCCCAAGCCAGGGACCTGCTTCTTTGAAGTTCTATATTCCTGCATTCACCTACCATTACTGTCTGTTACTTTTAAATCTAAGGCCAGTGGAGCACTCTCCACGGATGTCCATGCTGTGTCTACCTACAGCACTAGGCTAGGGGGTGAGGGAAGAGAAGGAGATGTTTAGTAAACAGTCACCTTATCCTTTCTCTTTTGGTCCTGTGTCCCCAAGAAATGTGTTTGGGGTTTTGGTCTGTTTTATTTGTTCCTTCAGTTCTAGGTGGAGTCCCTGAACTTTGGAGCTTGATCTTAGACCAAAATTACAGGCCAGATGGTGATTACAACTGAGCAGAGAAACTGCTCTGAGAAGGTAGGTACTGGGATTTGAGCTGAGGGGGACTTTGAATTTGAATGTTGGTGGAGTTGCTGCCATCTAGGACCGTAGCTAAACTGAGAAGTGATTCTCCCTCCCCTTCCCAGAAATCAAGGATTATAGTTGTTGGGGAACTTGGGAAGTTCCCCCCAGTTGTTGGGGAAAATGTTTGGTTTTGGTATACCTTTGAAGTAAACATTCCTTTGGCTTTCAAACTAATCGGGTTTTTAAGTGATTAAATGAAACTGGGATATTTGAACTAACTAAAACTGAGGGAACACAATCAGTGGAGGCTAAACCTTGAAAGAGGATAGAGGCTTCTCAGCCCTCTTAAAGAAAGAACTTTTGAGGAGAGGTGAATTGTAACATAGGTGCTGGGAGTTAGGCTAGTCACTGTTACTATTGTGGCAGTTAGGTGACACGGTGGATTGAATGGTGAACATGGGGTAGTAGGTAGAGACTGGAAGAAACCTGCTTCAAATTTCTACCACCTGAGACCCTGAGCAAGTGACGATCTCTGCCAGTTTCAGTTTCCTTCTCTGAAAAATGGAGGAACCTAGGATTGCTGTAAAGATCAAATGACATGTGATCTGTCTTGTAAAGACAAAAGTGTCTTGTAAACCTTAAAGTGCTACATCAACGCTGTTATTAATGTTGAAAACAGCGGTCTCAGGGCATGGCAACAAAATGTGAAATATAAAAATTGTACATGGGGAAGTAGTGGAGGAGTTACCAACTAACACGAAGTGCCTCCTATATGCCTGGCACTTTGCTGGGCACTAGAGACACAGACAAAATCAAACAATGCCTAACTTCAAGGTGCTCACAAAGAACTATATATAAACAAGATAGGCAAGGGATAAGAGGAAAACTGGGAAGATTAAGGACCGGGAAAGGTTTCTTACAGGGACCTCAGCTGGGATGCTAAGTCTGGAGAAGGGGATGGATGAGGGTGTACCAGGGAGAGGGCAGCCCATGCTCAGTGATGGCAGAACACGCGGATAGAAGCGGAAGGAGACTCGAGGGGCGCGAAGGGGCCGGCTTAGGAAGGGCTCCGGGAGCCGAAAAGGACTTTATATTTGATTCTGGAGGTAACGGGAAGCCACTGGAGTTTACTGAATAGGGAAGTGATGAGGTCATGCTGAGAAAATGTTGGCAGCCGATTTTCTTACCGTGAAGAAACTGTCAGCTGGGGGGAAAAGATGGGGCGGTCAGAGAAAACTTGGAAGGCTTTTTGCTCTTCTTGTGAAGGGCAACTCGTGGGAGATCACGGGTGGGAGTGCGCTACGTGAGCAGGCAAGAACGGGATGCTAGCAACGCCTTCGGAGGGAACGTTGACATCCCGGGACTACAGGACTGGGCTGATCACGACCTTGCCCTCACGGAGCTCCTGACCTAGAACTGAGGGGAGGCACGTTGAAGGTGCCGGGCTATCCTGTCTCAGCCTGCCGAGAAACCGAGCCTGCCCCCAGGCCCCCTCCACTGCCGGCTCCAGCTCCGAAGCCCGCGCGACCCCGGGGGCTCCAGGCTCTCTAGCGGAGGGAAGAGGAGGGCAGGCGCAGCACGACGCCAGGCGTAGTTTCCGCCGGAAGTGCTTTCCCCGCCTTCCCAATATGGCGGCTGCAGAAGCCGGGTTCGCACTTCCGGCAGGAGGAGCCACGTCTAGAGCTGCCTGGCTGCAGGTGAGCCGGGGCCGGGGCCCAGGCAACCGCCATGGGCCCGAGAGAATGGGGAGGAAAGGCAGGTGAGGGCGGCGTCCTGGCCGGGCCGCTGCCGCGGGGAGCCCGAGGGCGTGGCGGTGCCGGGCGGCGAGCCGAGAGTCCGGTGACCCTGCAGGCATAGCCCGGGGCTAGAAGGAAGCACCTCCTGCTTCCCGGTGCCCCGCTTGGCGCGGGGCCGCTGCCTCCGGGGAGAGCTCCGGGGCCAGGAGGACACCCCGTACCCTCCTTATCCAGGGGTAACAGCCCTCGGGGCCCCTCAGGTTTGCGCTGCACCAGCGAGGCTCCGCCCAGCTTTTCCCGTCCCCCTCCCCCCGGGCCGGGGGAGGCCCCAGAGGCTGCCCCCTCCCCGCACCTCAGATTCCTCTCCGCCAGATCGGCGGGCGGCGGGCCAGAATGTGACTTCTTTCAGTTCTCCAGCGTCCCAGGAGTGTCAGGCTGTCACTTCCACGTCGGAAACGTTTTTTCCCTGTCTTCGAATCGCCAGCGCTTGGCTCAAGGCCTGGCATATAGTAGGCGCTTAATAAATGCTTTTTGGCTTGCCTTCTTGAAAGGTCCTCTGGGATCATCGAGTCCGGCCCATGAATGTTATGAACGGCAAATCTTTGGTCTTAGAAAGGGGAAATGACCCAGAATCAACTAAGTTTCAACTCTTTCCAAATCAATGTTCTTTGCGTTTCCAAGTATTTATTTAGTGTTGGTTCAGCGAATATTTATTTAGTGTTTATTGTGTGCTAGATTTTGATAAAGATGGTGGAAAAACTGGAATTCTTGGCCCAAGGCCGCTGCCCAAGTACTTGGGGAGAAAAAAATCTTGCAGGGAAAGATGAAGAATTGTTAAAAGACTAGTCGTTGGGACTAGTAATTTCCTTTCTCTGGGTATGTAATGTAAAAGGAGAAGGGACTAGTCTCTCACCTCTTTACTTTTTTTTAAAGAAAAGTTTTATTGTTGCCTTTTTTATTTTTTTATTTTTTACACCGTAGTCATTAACGTCTTAAGGGTCTTACTCCCAGTCCTCTCCTTACGGGCCCCAGAAATCCTCTCTTCCTTGTAACAAGTAAAAACATTTAAGCAAAGAGAAGTCCAGATTCAATGATTGCTCTCCATATGGAGTCAGAGGTCCTGAGATTGTTGGTTTTATTATGTTCTTTGACCTTGAGGAAGTTATTTAGCCTCTGCTCACCTGTTTTCTCAACAGTAGAACTAGGGATGGCCTAGAAAAGAGGTTCTTAACTGAAGGTCCTTGAACAGATATCATTTTTTGAAAAAAATATATCTCTTTTCACTAACTTTTCACTGACATTTAGTTTGTCCTCACCTTGGATGTGTGTGTGTGAATATGTGTGTGTGTGTGTGTGTGTGTATATATTATATATATATATATATATATATATATATTTTTTTTTTTTTTTTTCACTAACCTCTCACTGAAATTTAGTATACCCTTACCTACCTTACAAGCTGCTTGTCAGGATTAAATGAATTAATATTTCTAGAATGCTTAGCGTAGTACCTGTCTCATAGTAGGTGTTGTATAAATGGACAGATGAATGGCAAAGTGGACAGAGTGCCAGACCTGGAATTAAGACTCATCTGGCCTCAAAAGACACTTACTAGCTGTGTGATCCTGGGCAAGTTACTCAGTCCTGTTTGCCTCTGTTTCCTCATATGTAAAATGAGCTGGAGAAGGAAAGGGATTAGTCTCTTAATGAAATTGTTTCTAGCTTTGACGTCTTAGCATTCTGTTCTGCATCCCATTTCCTTCACATTTGACTACTTGTTGAGGATTGGGAATCAGGAGATTTGGATTCTAATTCTAGCTCACTAGGGAACTTTGGACAATTGGTTTTTTTTCTTGTTCTCTTTCTTCAAATGAGTAAAATGATGTTATTGTACAATCTATCTATCTGCTATTATTTGATGGTGCTGTGACTTCAAAGAATTTTAAATGAATATTTTAAAAAGTCACACACAATAGAGGAATTCATATGCTTGAAGAGCCAGGGAAGGTTTGGTGGAGGTGGGATTTGAGTAGAACCCAAATGTAGGAAACATTTGTTCCAAATGTTTCCTACATTCCCATCTTGTGGGTCATTGATCAGCACTCAACAGTTGTACCAGATGAGAGTTAAGGGGACAACCAATACTTGATCTTAATGACTATTGCCTCTTATCAAATGATACAGAGAAAAGGCACTAGATTTGGAGTCAGATGATTTAGTTTCAAGTACTAGCTCTCTTTACCACCCACATGACCTTAATCAAATTATTGAACTTTCCGAGTCATAGGTTTTTTTCCATCTGTAAAATGAGGAAGTTGGACTAAATGTGCTCTAATATTCCTCCTGGCTTTATGTCTAGGCTTTTATGATCCACAAACAAAAATGAGTTGTCATAACAGAATACCATGCTTTGGGGGTAGTTGGTTTAAATTTCTTTTTAAATGTTGAAATCATAAAATAGAGATATAAAAATAGGAGCTGGGAGCTGTGGTTGGGTTTTGAGCCATTTAAAGATACACTATTCCCTATGTCAGATTTTTTTGGAGGGACATAGAAGCAAGTGGGTCACACAGCTAGTAAGTGTCTGAAACCAGATTTGAACTTGGGTCCTCCCAACTCTGGGGCCAGTACTCTATCTACCATGCCAACTAGCTACCTCTCTTCACTGCCATATCCCTTTCCCCTCCATCCCCCCAAATCAGATTGTCAGGGAGCTTGTGCTGGTGTTTGGCATAAGCTCTTCCCCTAGTCTTTTAGCTCCTTCAAGGGTGAAGCTTGCTTTTGAAACACCTAAGTTAAGAGACATCTGCACATATTTGCTGGAGGTGTATAGTTATGCTGATGCATGAACCCAAACTCTTTTCTTATTTTTTTGTAGCAAGAAATTCAGGATTCTGTGAGCTCTGCATCAAGATAGCCATGGTGAGGTAGATGCTATTCACCAGCCCTCAGGTGAGAGTCCTCAGCGGAGCCCAGGGCTTCTGTGATCATATGGCCATATAAGTCTTCAACTGGGAGAGAACCACCGCCGATGAGAGATGTTTCCACTGAAGTTCTTGGTCCAGCACAGCCAACTCTTACTTTGTGTATTGGCTTCAAGCGAGAGGGCTAGAGTCCGGCCAGGGCAGTAGCTGCTCAGTCCCACCTCTGCTGCTCACCAGTGGACAAAAAGGTGTTTGGGAAATTGTTGTTGCTGCCAATGGGGAGGTGGACCTTCGGCTTGACCTTCATATGGAAGGTGATGCTGACTCTTGGGCTGGTGCTCCTCTACTACTGCTTCTCCATCGGAATCACCTTCTACAACAAATGGCTAATGAAGGTAATTCTGGGGCCTCAGTGATGTTCAACACAAGAACTTGCCCTTGGGGTCTGAGGGGGTGGTGGAGGAATGTGAATCCAGGTTGGAGGGCATGGGGACAAGTGGGTACTGATTAGAGGGAAGTGATTGGAGAAGATATCAACGTATCTGAAAGGTGGGAAAATGGAAAAAACTGCTTTTTTGGAACCTAAATGCCTGACAGTTCTGTTTTAAATTCTTCCTAGAGTTTCCACTTCCCCCTCTTCATGACCCTACTTCACCTGGTAGTGATATTCCTTTTCTCGGCTTTGTCCCGAGCATTGATACAGTGCTGCCATCAGCGCCCCCGAGTGGTGCTGAGCTGGGCCGACTACCTCCAGAGAGTAGCTCCCACAGGTATGTCCAGCAGCAGCGTGGGCCCCAGAGTGTCAGAAGACCTGGAGATGGCCACTGCCCTGGCTCTGACCTTCCCTTTAGATTTGGAATTGGTGTTTGTGTAATCTCTCTCTCTCTCTCTCCATCTCCTTCTCTCGCTTTCTCATTCTCTCTTTCTAACTTTGTTTTTCTTGAGAGTTGGGTTTTTTTTAAGCGTGGGAGATCTATGTTTGCTTTCACAACATGATTTTTATGAATATGTTTTATGTAATTTCACATGTGGTTTCTTAATGGGGCCTGAGGGTGGGGTTACGGGAGAGAATCTAGAACTCAAAAGCTTTAAAAATGAATGTAAAAATTAATTGATTAATTAGTAGATCTGGAGTTGGAATCTCAGAGCAGTGTGACCATGGGCAAATTTTCATTTCTGAGCCTTGGCCGGCTTGTTTGAGCACGGTGGCACCTGTGGTGCCTACCCCACCGAGTTCCGTGAGGCCCACATGTGGTCACAGGCAGCCACAGCATGGTGTAACTGAAGAGCTGGCTTCAAGTGAATACAACGCGGTTTAAGTCTCCCACCTTTGACACATATTGGCTGTGGGATCCTGGACCAAGGGTGTTACCCATGGATCCCAGTCAGCTCTCTGATAGTGTGTGCTGCAGAGCAGATAGTGCTTAGGAAGCGTTTCACATTAGAAGTTAGCCCTACAAGTCTGGCCTGTTCCTTTCCTGAGGGATGACAACTCTGCTACACTACCTTTATCCACTCTGCAGGATTTGTATTACCTTCGGGTATCTTAGGCTGTGAGTGTTATTGTGTGGGGGCCAGTGGGTAAGCTGGCAGTAAGGGAAGCACCGGCAGGCACGCCCCTTGCTCCTCATCTCAGTCACCCCTTCTGCAGCTGGTTTCAGTTCAGAAGTGAGCTTGGCCCCCCAGGAGGAGGAGGATCATCTCCAGGGGCCAATTCTTCTTTCCATAGCATTGGCAACGGCACTTGACGTGGGTCTGTCTAACTGGAGCTTCCTGTACATCACCGTCTCACTGTGAGTATCGGCCTGCTCCCCACCACCCTCCCTTCAGTCTTTGAGCTCTTTGTGTCTGTCCAGCGGGCTGCCTTCACGTCCGACTGATGGGCCGGCTGCCTCACCACTCTGGGATCAGTCCTTGCTCTCAGCTTCTCTCTGGCCCCCAGCAGCTGTCCTGGAAAACTCCAGCCTCGTCCGTAAGCCCAGCGCATACGGGGTGCTGAGCCCTGGGGCCTGCCTGTCTTGGCGGCGTGGGGAAGTCAGGGGACCCAGACAGACTGGCCATTGCCATGGTATGAGAAAGAAGAGGGAGATGAAGATAAATGACCCACTGACTGGCATGCATGGGACTGCATTATCCTTCTGTGGAACGGGCACAGTGGGGAGTGGGGGGAGACACAAGAGGGGTAGATAGTCCTTGTTTTCATTCTTTGCTTAAGAGAGCAAAATTCATGCCTCCTCCCTACCTCCTCCCTGAGCTGCAGGTAGATCCTAGAATAGGGAAAGCTCAGTGTCACATTCAGCTTTTCCCTCCTGACAGTAGTTACAGGCCTCTTAGTCACAGCTTTTTTCCCCCCCCTCCACTGAAGGTCACTTGTCAGTCTGGACAAATTTGGCTTCTTAGTACCTTTTGGGCCCAGGCTACTCTGCTGTCATGAGCAGAACTCACCTGCCCAGTCACCCTCCTGGGAAAAGCAAGTGTGGCCCCTCTTCCTCTCCTTTTTGCATAGCTTACAGCCATGGACTCTTTAGCAGTGGGTGACTCTGCAGTTTTCACTTCCAGGTACACAATGACCAAGTCCTCGGCAGTCCTCTTCATTTTGATCTTCTCCCTGATCTTCAAGCTAGAGGAGCTGGTGAGGCCCCAGCTTACCCTTCAGCTCTTTCTCTGTTTGCTTTTGCTCTCTGTCCAGTCCCTTCCAGTATGAAGAATAAAGAGAAAGTGGGCTGGGGTTCCTTGGCTGGGTGGTGGGGTATAGGTCGGTGTCAGGCCTGGATAGAATGCTAGGATTCCTCATGTCCACTCCAAACGACTTTCTTACTTTGAAGGGTGAAGGGCCAGAGGACAAGATCAAAGGCAGATAGGAGAATTTCCTGTCCCAGGAAGTGGATGCAGTAAATAGTTCCAAATGTGTTAACTTTGATGATGATGTGGAAAAAGTAGTGGATTTGGGGGTTAGAGAACTTGGGTTCAAGTCCCAGTTGCACTGTTCATTAGCTGTACAACCTTGATTTGCCTGAGCCTTGGTTTTGAAAAAATGGGTTATGTAAATTTTTTTGCCTACTTCTCTGAGTTCTTAGGAGGAAAGCATTTTGCAAATCTTGAAGTGGTATATAAAAGTTAATATGAGCTTTTTGTGACCATTGGCAATTAGCTTATTTCTTTGGGTTGTAATTTCTTCTTTTGTGAAATGGAAATGATCAAGAATAATCTTGTGAGCTATTTATCCTACTGCTGCTGCTTTCTAATCTGGGTCCTTCAAGATGATAGACAATGCCTTCCCATCCTTACAGCGGGCAGCATTGGTCCTGGTGGTCCTGCTTATTGCTGGTGGCCTCTTCATGTTTACTTATAAGTCCACACAGTTTAATGGAGAGGGATTTGCCTTGGTATTAGGGGCCTCATTCATTGGGGGAATTCGATGGACCCTTACCCAGATCCTCTTACAGAAAGCTGAACTAGGTGAGTATATTCAGAGCATCCCATGGGTGGGATAATGTGGGGAAGCTGCTCCTTGGATTAGTAAGGCTGGCCTTTCTCTCTCTTTTGCTCAGGTCTCCAAAATCCTATTGACACCATGTACCATCTGCAACCACTCATGTTTCTGGGACTCTTCCCCCTTTTTGCTGTTTTTGAAGGTATGCTGGGTTGTCACATTAGACAAAAGGGAATAGGAAAGGAGTAGTTTCTTTCCAGCTGCCAACCTCTAAGGCGGGTAAAGGGTGAAAATAAAATTTTTGCAGCCTGAAATTTACCATAGCTTCCTTCCTCTTCCTGTTAGTTGAGGACCATTGAATGCATTGTAGGGTCTTTCTTCAGCTCTGCCTTTGCCTATTTATTATAAGAGTTCCTGTCATCATAGACAAATAGGGAATCATTTGTCTAGTATCCATTTCTATTCTAAAAACAGGACTGGACAAATCAGAAGATTATGTTCAATTCTTGCTGCCACATTTCACAGTGAAATTAACACAAACGAGCTTGTCTTGGGGTGGGGAGCAGACAAGAGACTGCTTTACCTTTAAAACATCTTTGAGTGATGCCTGAGGTAATGAGGTAAAGGGCTTTATTATACCCTTAAGTAAATATCAGCAATTAACTGTTAACTGCATGAACTAACTGATTGCTAGAGATAGGCAAGAGACCTTTGAGCTTCAACTAGCAATGTCACCAACTCTCTGCAGGTAGTTTTGGTTTCTCTGAGTTTTTGTTGGTTCAAATAAGAATCATGGAATTTAGAAGAATCATAGAATTTAGGGGAAAAAAACTTAGGGACCATTTAGTCCCACCCTTTTCATTTTACAGAAGAGGAAACTGAGATCTGGAGAAGTAAAAGAATCATGGACATTTAGTCTGGAAAAGAGATGACCTAGAGTGGAGGAGGAGGAAAGCATAATCACTGTCTTCAGGTTCTATCATGTGGAAAAGCAATTAGACTTGTTTTGCTTGACCCCAGAAGACAGACCTAGGAGCAGTGGGTTACAGCAAGGTGGATTCACTTCCACTAAGGAAAAACTTGCTAGCAATTGGAGCTGCCCAGAATGTTCTGGGCTCTTCTAGAAAAAGAGTCCACAAAATTTTCCCTTTTTTCATTTCTCCCCATTCTTTCATTATGGCGCCTTGTACCATACAGAGATCTCCCCCTTCCTTTCTTGATGTTTATACCATTCACATCTCTGCAAACCCCTGTCACAATGCCCTTCTTAGTCGTCACTTAGCAAAGCTGCATGGATTTAGTTCCTTTAATCTTTTCTGCTAAATTAATCCGCCTTCCTTACTTATGCTCTTCCCCAAACTCCCTTCAATTTGCTGCCGCTTTTGCAGTAATGCTGAGCCTAGCATCAAGCCTGATGGCCTACATTGGAATTCTATTGGCTTTGGTTACCACCACTGCTTGTATTTTTTTTTTTTCCTGGTAATACTTTGCTCCAGAGAGCACAAAGCCTATTTGAGACATAAACAGAAAAAGTACTTTTTGAATGTGTCCTATATGTCATCCTCTGAATATGAGGTAAATGGAACAGAAGTCACAGTGGAAAGAACAATTGGAGGACCCTCCTTTGAAATTTAGTTTTCCTACTTAATACTTCTTTGGCTTTTCCCTCTCTGGGCCTTGGTTTCCTCATCAGTAAAATAAAAGAATTGGACTAGATGTCATCTGGGATTCCTCCCAGCTCTGAATTTTAGGATTCTCTAGGCAGGATTACTAGTCTGGGCCCAGAAGTCTCTTGACTATCTCTGGCTATCGAATAGTTACTAGATAAATTTACCTCATTGAGTTTCCCAATACGGTATATGGTGTGGGTCTTTTTAACCCTGCTGTAGAGTTGAGGACACCTAGGCCCAGAGAGGCAAAGTCATTTGGCTCAGGATCACAGAGATAGTAGGAAGGAAAGACCTAGCTTTTGTTTCTAGGTCCGGGTTTTCTGGCAAATGCAGGGTCCTTTCCACTTCACCACAGCTACCTCCAATGATGACCACACACCCTTACAATATTGATTTTGTGCTAGAAGGCAAACATAACGATCATCTCTACTTTTAAGGGGAACATTTCCTTTCAGGTATCAATGCTGAAGTAGCCCCTACAATGACCTTTATTGCTTTAGCTTCGAGGTGGCCTGCTTTAACCTCTTGGAGCTTCTGTTTAAGTCGTTTTCTCCTAGACTTCTGTTAGTGATCACTTTTCCCCAAGTGTAGGATTTGCAGTCAGAGAATCTGTATTTGAACCCTAGCTCTGCCGTGTAGAACATGAGTAGCTTTGGACAAGCAACTTAACTTTTCTAGTCCTCATTTTCCTCATCTGCAAAATGAAAGTATTGGGCTAGACAACTTTCAAGGCTCCTTCCAGCTTTAAATCTATAAATGTATAATCTGTGCAACATTATTTTTGCCTCAGATCTACTTTTCCAGGGCCTTATATAGCCCTATTTCCACAACTGATGTTGAGGAAGTATCAGTTGATGATGGCAAATCTCACTTTAGATTTCATTCAACTTGGCAAATATTTACTAAGCTACTATTGTGTCCAGGGCATCTTTCTCTAAATGCTAAGGACACAAAGACAAAAAAAAAAAAAAAAAAGTCAGTTCCTTCCATTAAGGGAATTTACATTCTGGATGTGTATGAGATGACAGAGAGCTCACCCCCTTTTCTTATTGCCCCTCTCTCCCATTCTGGGAGAGTTCTCTCAGGAACATGGACACATCGGTACCTCAGCATCAGTCTCTCTTCCTGTCCTTTTCAGGCCTGCATTTGTCTACATCGGAGAAGATCTTCCGCTTCCAGGACCCAGGGCTCCTTCTGGGGGTACTTGGGATGCTCTTCTTTGGTGGCATTCTTGCCTTTGGCTTGGGCTTTTCAGAGTTCCTATTAGTTTCCAGAACCTCTAGCCTGACCCTCTCCATTGCTGGGATTTTTAAGGTAGGTTGTAAGATTTAGAGCTGAAGAGAACCTTAATCAGCAGCTCCCTTGTTCCATAGACAAAGAAATCGAGGCCCAGGGAGGGGATTTGGCAAGCCAGAAATCACACAGGGAGTAAGGAGCAGAGCTGGGAGTCAGAGCTGCCGGGTTGTTTGCCTGTAAACAGTGCATGCTGCCATCTCCATGGGCTCCCAGTGGAAAGCAGGGTCTGTGCCCCTGGATAACAAGCCAGAACATCACATTCTGGTTTATGAAGCATTTTCCTCTTAATATTCATTTAAGATCATCAGTACAAAAATTGTTGACTCCATTTTAGTATGAGGCAACAGAAGTGTACTTTCAACATTATAGCACACTACAATAAGAACTTAAGATTTCCAATCAAGTGTCTAGTCTGGGATCTGAATCCTATCTCCTGACTCTGTCCAACCCACTATGTTTTATGCCATGGTACCTCCCCCAATATCATGAAAAGGCCAAGAAGCTGGGAGAGGCTTCCCAAGACAAGAACTTTGTGGTCCAAAGACTGGGACAGACCTTAAGTATTGTTTTCCTGGGGGTTGCATGTATCTTCCCAAGATCGTAGAATATAGGTCTGAAAAGAACTTCAGAGATCTAGTCCAATATGCCTCCCCTCTCCCGTAGTCTTTTTTCTAAATAAGGGTCTGCAAAGTGAAATCATTTGCCTAAAGTGCCCCTTTGGAGTAGCAGAGTTAGAATTTGAGTCCTTTTATCCAAGGCCACCTCATAGCCAATAAGCTTGACATGTGTACATATATGGGTTAAGGAGGCACATTGGCATTCATCATTAATCTGAGAGCTACATGTCTGTCTGCCCTGTAGAGCATCAAAGAGTTTCCAGAGCTTTAGGCTTTCAATGAAAGAACCACGTGGAACATAGGTATTCAGTGTTTAAGGCTCTTCATCTTTCCTTTCCCCTTCTGGCTCCCAGTTGCCATTTTGACTTTATGAAAGGATCTTTTTAAAAGATATCATTTTCTATATTCTGTAAAGTTCTAAATACACATAAGTAATTATTCTTTCTCTGAAGATTAGTACTTTTCTGTAACCTTTCTTTTCTTATCAGTCCTGTTTTTGTGCCATTCCAAAGACTTGAATTCCTGAGGAGAAGAATAACTTACCTCCTCTTGCCAATCATATTTTTGCTTCCTGTCTCTCTGCCTCCAGGAAGTCTGTACTTTGCTGCTGGCAGCTCATCTGCTGGGAGACCAGATCAGCCTGTTGAACTGGTTGGGCTTTGCCCTCTGTCTGTCTGGGATATCTCTCCATATCACTCTCAAAGCCCTCAACTCCAAAGGTAATATAGAGTACCACTTAGGATCTCTAGCTCTTTAATGGCATCTTCTGTGTACCCACTTGAATGGTCTTCATTCCTGTGAGGATGGAACAGATTGTTCTTGGTTTCCTGCAGTAGTCCCTGCTGGATTGTGCTTTACCAGCCCCCCAGATTCTTAGTTTAAACTTTTAATGTAATGCAGGAAATATGTGCACTTCCACCCCTTTGGGGAAAGCACTGGCATCTGCAGAACAGGTGGGCGGATATGTCTCTGTGGCTCAGCAAGTGCAAATTTGGCTTCCGTCTGTGGCTCCAAGAGGAGCCCTGGGTCCTTCTGTGTTTTGATGCACAAAAGCCAAAAGCCAGTCCGAGTTTAGTAATTGTCTCTCTCTCTATTTATCTTTAAAGGTGAAAGTGGTCCTAAGCCCCACAAAGGGCCTGTCTCCAGCTCTGACCTGGAGCTACTTCTACGCAACAGGGAACCTGGTGATGAAGAAGATGAGGATGAGGGGGAAAAGTACTTTGTGGCCCAGGGACAGTAGTGACCTGCCTGACTGGTAGTGCCAGAAGCGTCCCACCCCTTTCCTGCACTGATTCTTCCTTGTACACCTTTGGTAGCCAACCTTGTGGGCAGATGCAAGTGTCCTGCCTCATCAGATGGGCAGCAGTGGGCTCTGTGATGCCCAGACTGGGACTCAGCTGACATAATGTATCAATGTGGAAATTGTTGGGATAAAATGGCCATTATGGTAGTGTTCTTGGTATCCAGGACCAAATGAGAGCTATGGACCATCAGGGTAAAGAAGATATATTACCAAGTCTTGGGAAGGCCAAGACTTGGGAGGGGGGGTCACAGTGGAGGATGGGAATGGGCTGGTTCCCTAGAGTGGTTCCCTAAGACCTCTTAGACCAAGAATCCTTGTGACAAGAATTGTCATAATTCAGGGGTTAATCCAGATCACTAAGGGAAGCAGATGTGAATTCCAGACTATTCTCCAACTAGGGAAAGGTGGAGGGGCTGGGACCTCAGAACCTAGAGAGCTGCTTTGCTCAGAGAGCAGTTTTATTTATAGTTTGGAAATAAATGCTTTATGGTCCACTGACCATCTCTCTTTGCTTGGAGTCCAGTTTTTACCCGTCCTAGGAGGTTGGGAATAAGGGAAGTAGCCACAGACTCCCTTTTCCAAGCCTCTGCTGGAAGTCTCCATGGATCAGAGATAGCCCAGGGGCTACCAGAAGATGCCTTGTCTTATGAATGCTGCCCACACACACACACATACACCTCTGAGCCAAGTAAAATCCTATAAACAAACACGGAGGAGACCTGGACTCCAGGCTAAACGGAGGGACAGACTCGCTGGGGCTGAGCGTGCCTTGTCCCTTGGGACATGGCCTGCCCCTGTTTGGGGCCTCTTCCCTCGCCCGGCCGGAGAGGGAGAACGGCTCCTGCACTTGTTCTGGGCCTACTCTTCCCTTGGTCCTGTCGGCCCTGGCTGCGTGCTCCTGGGAGCCTGGTGCAGTAGTAGTACAGGGAGTGGGGCCTTGGGTCCCGGGGCGGTGGGGGAAGGCTTGGCGGTACCCCGGTCCCAGCCCTTCCTGGGATAGAGGAGGGCTCAAGCTGGGCAGAGGGCCCCTTTGGGCCTGGGCCCCGGGCTCTTGGCCCGGAGTCTGGTCCCTTACCACTTGCAGGACTGCTGCCCCCATTTTCAGATGAGGAAGGGAAGTGGCCGGCAGGAGGGAGACTAGGATGGGGATTGCAGACCAGCCCTTGTCGGCATGATCCTGGGCAGGCAGTGCCCTTTTAGGCCTTGGGTGGCGCTCTCTAGAGCCCGGGGTTGGACCGCATGTCGCCGACTCCAAGTCCTTGGCGCCTGTGAAGTGTTTTCAGGGCCCACAGCAGGTGTCGCCCTTGCCCCACAGAGCTGCGGCTCCCAGCCCCCAGGCCCTCTGCTCCCCTCCTCCTCCTTCCCCTCCCCCAGCTGTAGATGTCAGCCTCCAGCTTGGAGGTTTGGATAGGTGCTCCACAAGCCCAATGAGGGGGAATGAAAGCGGGCAGCGAGAGAATCTACTGGAGGGAGTGTTTTCGGAAAATCGCCCCAATTCTTCGTGCCTGGGTGTTCAAGGCTCTCCTGGGCAGGCCCCCAGAGCCCCGTCCCCACTTTGGCTCCGGCCTGTGCCGGGCTTCATTCCTCTCTCCCGTAGAGGACTTGGGCAGAAAATGAGCACAAGACTAGGCCCAAGGAGGGAAGGGGCCTTGCCCGCAGCCACACACGAGGCGTGGCAGAGCTGGGTTGTCCCTAGCTGTTCTTAGTCCGAGGCAAGTGCTCTCCTAGAGGGCTTGTCCCTACCTCCCCTCCGTGAGACCCACTTAGGATTCAGTGCGCCTCGGCACTGGAGAAGGCTGCCAGAACCCTGCTGTCTCAGGTGGATGCGAGTTTCCCGTTTCCCCCTGCTGCCCCCACCCCCTGCCCCAGGCACACGGAGAGGGAGAGCTGAGCTGTCTGGTGCAGTAATTACAAGGTGCAGAGCGGGGCTCATTCCGTGCTTGTTGGGCTCAGTGACAGTCCCTCACTTAGTGGCAATTACCAGCCCATCTTTCCAGAGGGCTTCCCCTCCTCCTTCCCCCGCCTGGTCCATCCAATCCCTCAGCTGCACGGCCTAGATGCTCTCCACACTCTGTATTAAGCTTGGCGAGCCACCCCATGCCGCTTGCAGCCGCCGTGTATTTGGGCTGCAGCATTGCCATGGCAACTCGATGTTTGCACAGGTTGAGGAAAAGTGAGGATGTGCCTTGTCTCTCCAAGGCTGTGATGGCCGTCCACCCACAGCATCCTGCCCTGGGCCTGCAGGAGCGCAGGGGATGCCTAGTGAATAGGCAGACAGAACTGCACCCTGAGGCTCTCGAGTGCGAGTTCCAGTAGTCGCGACTGCTTCCTGGAAGCCTCTTCGGTCAGCCCTTGTTTTCAGAGCCAGAAGGGGCTTTATTGCTCATCTGTTGCAGTCCCTTTATTTTACAGCTGAGGAAACACACCCAGGAAGAGAAAAGATTAGAGATGAGGTTTTCCAAATGTTCACTTTGTGCCTTACTGTCTCCCCCTGTGCTCATGAGCATGTGTGGTCGGCCAGAGCCATGGTTTGGTGAGAAGCCCTGGGAGTCACAGGGCCGTGCCGGGCGGGCGGGCCCACATCTTTCCCACCCCCTCTCTGCCTCAGCTGGCGGTGGGGGGAAGGGGAGAGTAGCAGCCTCCCAGGGCTCCGTTCCTCTTCCACTGACTGAAGAGAGGCTACCAGCTTAGAAACGGACCTGCTGGCGCTAACAGGTGCTGAGTCCTGAGCCCATTCTGAGTCCTAGAGCCACGGGCGAATGCCCATAAGCTGGGAATGCTCTCTAGGGAAGGCCCACCGCAAGCACAAGGTTAGACTGCTTCTGAGCTTCCTTCTAGCTCTAAGAGCTGAAATGAGGAGGAAATTTGCAAGGAGTCAGCAAGGTCTTGGCCGAGGCAATGAATGTTTTTGGGTCTCAGTTTCCTTTTCTGTAAAATGACTTTGGACTGCATATCTAGAGCCTCTTCTAGCTCTAAATATGATGGTTTTCTGACCTCTCAGGTGTTGGGATGTTGCTGCCGTTTTATAAAGCAAAGAAGAAAAATCCCTTAAGCTAACAAGGTAGGAATTGGGATAGGAATGGGGTGTGAGAGGGTGTGGGAAGGAATTTCCCTGGTTTGTAAATATTGAGAAATTGTGGGACTGGGATGAATAATAATTTCTATAATGTTCTAAGATTTATAAAGCACTTTTCTATCGATCTCACAAATTGTTTCCAAGCATTATTCCCTGATGGGAACTAGATCCATATTTACACTCCTATTTCCCCCCCAAAGAATACCCAAGGACTCAGCATTAATAACTGGGAAGGGATCTCAGAGACCCTCTAGTCCAGGGGTTTCTTAAACTTTTTGTGTGTTCATGGATCCCATTGATATTCCAGTGAGACTTATAGACTCTTAAAAATAAAATGCATAAGATTACAAAGGAAGATAGTTATGTTTGAAATACAGTTTATGATTTTTTTTTTAACTGTGTAAACCAAACCCTTGCATCTAGTTTAACACCCTCATTTTACAGGAGAAGATGGGCTCAGATTAAGCCAAAGTCAGAACTAACTCCAGTGGGGTCAGCAGCCATTTAGACTTTTAGAAGATTTAGCCTTTAAGCAGGTTATGTTTCCCCCACACTGGCCCCAATAGAACAACTACATAGAGACACTTCCTGCCTACCTTCTTGAACTTGACCTCTTCCCTCACCTGCTCTGGAGTCTTTAAATCTAGATTTCCTGGCATCAACAAGTTCCCTTTTTACTGATTTGTAGGTGACGATTTACTCTTCACTTTCTATATTTATGATTTGTTTGACAAGTAGCAAACTTCCTGTAATCCAAATTTTTACCACTTAGTGGTGTGGGAAAATATTGGACTTGGTTTCAAGATGGTAGAGGTATGCCTCCATGGGTCTAGATTTTCTCTTACTTAGAAGAGACTGCTTTAAGTAAATCATGGCATGATGTGCTGTCTCTTAAAGATTCTGCTCAGGTTCTTTAGGGGGGTGGAGAATGAACAAGTGCTCTTTCTTCTGGTTATGTAATGGGGGGGGGCTCCCAAGGAAGACAGAAATGGACGTGTGACTGAGCCAAGGGCAGAAAGTCCCTGAAACCTGCTGATGGGCCATGTCTAAGAGTAGGGATTGGAGAGGGTGAGGGTGGGAATAGGATGTCACTTTGGAGAAAGTCCACAAAGAATACTTCCATATGAATTTATAGTGTTTGAGTTGGAACCTTTCTTCTGGATTAGTAGGGATTTATTTTGTGATACACATGGGGGATGGGGCTGTGTGTGTGTGTGTGTGTGTGTGTGTGAAAGAGAGAGAGACAGAGAGACAGAGACAGAGAGAGAGAGAGAGAGAGAGAGAGAGAGAGAGAGAGAGAGCTTATTTTTCTTAATTACTGTGCTATTTATAAAATCTTTTCACCAGATCAACCCTGTGAGAGATTGGTAGAGCAACTGTTGTTCCCATTTTGTAAATGAGTAAACTGAGGTTCTGAGACGTCCATTGCCATCCTTGGTCACAAAGCTTCTACATTTTGGAGTCAGGATTTGAACCTAAATTTGATTCACGAGTCAAGTGACTCAAAGTACTTTCTCAACCAAAAAAGCAGTGAAGAAAGGCAGGATTCCCTGAGAGCTCTCTTGGACATTTCTTGGGGGGGGGGGGGGACGGTTTCCAAACCGTTCTTTGGGGCATTTAGGTGCCTTAGCCAGGCGCCACCCAATTGCTGTTAGGAGGAGGTAGTTCGGAGGAAGGGGGCTGGGGCTGGCGGTTTTACTGACGGTGCGGTCAGCGGGAGATTTTCTTCCTCCTGAGATCGGGCTTCCGGCGGCCCGAGTGAGCAGCGGGCCCGGGGGGCCCAGGGTGGGCAGGGTGAGCGCCCGTCTGCGAACCTGCGGGCTGTTTAGCGCTGATGGAGATGTTCAGCTCCGGGAGGGATCCCTCCCGAGCAGAAGGAGCCCCGTCCTGTTCTTCCCTTGCCCCATGAATTAAACATGCCCCTGTGGTTAACTCGGTAATGCTTTTATTAATAGTTAATTACTTACAGCGCGCTGGGGCAATGAGACTCACTCAGGCCTCGTAAATTAAGGCAGTGATCCTGTGATAGAAGCCAATGGGAGTTCATTACCCCGGCACCTTCCGACGCGGCTCCTCCGGGTTTGGCATTTAGTGCGGGGCTGAATGAGATGGGGGGGGGGGGGGGCCGGGGGGGGCCAGGCGGCCTCCGTCTCCTGGGAGAGGAGGAGGGGGAGGGCGGAGGAGAGTGTGGCCGGGGAAACGTTCTCTCTGTGGCCTGGCAGCTTGTCACCGGCCCCATGCTCCCTGTCATATCTGGTGCCTTGCTGCAGCCGGGATTTCGGAGGGGCCTCTGGGGGCCTGCGGGGGCTTGCAGCCGGAGGGGAGCCTCTCCTCGAGGTGCCCGCAGTTCAGCCTTCACAAAGGCCCCCTCCCTCCGCTTGGAAGCGAGCTGCCCCTCTCCCGGCCTCGCTTTCCTGCTGCTGCCCTCCCTCGTCTCACAAGTGTCAACACTTCCCCCTCTGGCTTTTTGCTGCGGCGGCTAAAGGCAGCCCCCCCTCCCCTCCCGATTTTTCAGCTCGGTTGTGCCAGGGCTCGACGCTGGCCCGGAGCCGGTCTGGCTTCTCCGCATGTAACACGTGTACTTTTTATTCCTGGGGGGGGCGGGAAGCCCCATCGGCCGCAGAGGGGGGAGCAGCAGCCGGGTGCTCTCGGGCCGCGTTTATCCTCCGGCTGCTCCGCAGGCATTCATTAAGCACCGAGTGCGGACACGCGCCCGCCGGGGCGGACACAGGCGCGCCGAGAACGGGCGGAGTCGGGGTGGGGGAGAGGTGACGGAGCCCTTGAGGGAGAAAGCCCCCGGGCGGCCAAATGAACCCGAGCCGGTGGGAGGCCAGTTATGCGGCGGCTGCCGCCGTCCCGGCAGAGGGGCCCGCACCGCCGCGGCGGCTGGGGAGGTAGAGAGAGGCCTGACCCCAGACTGGCTGTGGGCGCGAGTACAAACGCGGAGTCCGGGCCGCAGTCGGGGCCTGGAAGAGCCGAGGCGAGGGCGTCCCTCCCTGCTTTTGCGGAGGAGGAGGCAGAGGCTCCAGGGGCTCCCGGACTCCCAGGGGCTCCCGGACTCGCAGGGGCTCCCGGACTCCCAGGGGCTCCCGGACTCCCAGGGCTCGGTCTCTTTCCCTGGCAGTGGGGAGGGCCGGGCTATGTGGCCTTCCTCCCGGCGCGCGCTCCCGTGGCCGCTGATGAGACCCCTGGAGCACGACCCCCGGGGGGGACCCCTCCCTCTGAGTCCCAGGACAGCAGGCACCTGCTGGCCGCAGAGCCCGCCAGGGAGAGATGCGGGCCTCCTGCGCGGGGCCTGGAGCCCCAGGACCGCGGCTCAGGGCTTAAATATATGTTCCGTCGGATTTAAATGTCACCGCTGCAGGCAGCTGACCCAGGCTACCGCGCAGTGCGCCGCGAGGGGTTCCTGCCTCCATCTCTTCATCTCGCTGCCATTAAGCTGACCAAAGGGAGGGGGATTTGGTTTCTTAAAAAACTAAACAGTTGTTGAGCGCTCTAGCGTTGCCTGGGCAACAGCCAGGGGGAGAGAGAAGCCCTTTATTGTTTAAAGTTTTATTCTTGCTGGATTTCAAAGGGTTGTGTGTGCGTGTGTGTGTGTGCGCTCTCCTGAAAAGGCCGCATTCCCTGAGCATCCTCCTGGCTGGTCCCTGTGACCTCCGCTCCCCAGGCTCCTTCCTTAGCATCCTCCTACGCCCACGGAGCCTTGGGAAGGCAAGCCCTGGAACCTGGGGGCCTGGGGGAAGCAGCAGGCGGTGGCAGGGGGGCGTTCCCGTGGGAGGCAGCTTCTCTGGCTCTGTGTATTTAAGCAGCCTAGCCCCTTGCTGTTTAAACACACGGGGAGACGGGGTGACGACACCTTCTAGAGCACGGCTCCCTCTGCCCTCCGCTCCCCCCCTTCTGTCCTTTGAGGGATCAGGGACGGCAGGCCGGACATGGGGACCCTCCGGGAACAGCAGTGTTCCTTAAATAACAGTGGCGAGGCTCAGGGCAGAGAGTGGTTCCTGCTCCCTCCCCACTCCTCACCATCAAGGCTCCATTTGCTGGTTTTTCTAGTGATGGCGTAAGATCCCCGACTGTGGCAGAAAGGCCCCAGCTTTGGAAACAGAACGCCTAAGAATGGAGCATGGCAGCACTAGCTAGTCCTGTGACCGGAGCCGGCCCTCTTTGAGCCTCAGTTCTCCCATCTGTGAGATGGGAATTATAGTGCTGTCCCACCTATGTAGGTTAAGCGGGAGCTGTGGAACCCATCCTGCCAGATCTCTTATTTTAAGAACGAAGGAAACCGAGTGGGGATGGCCTGCCTACATCTCAGGGCCACTAAGTGGCAGGGCTGGGATCTCAGTCCAGGTCCTCGCCGTTGTTCGGGCCCCATGACCTCTGTCTCTTTCCCCCCCACCACGGCCAGTCTCACAGGATTGGGTGGGTGTCAGATGAGATGATACACGGAGAGTGCTTTGTCAACACAACCAGGAAGGAGGACCAGCCTTTTCAGAGGGGAGGGGGCTGCACGGTCCCTTCCAAGCTTTGTAACCTGTGCACTAAGGTCGCTTCCAGCACTACACGTTCCGTGTAGAATAATAATGCACGGAGGT
Organism: Sarcophilus harrisii; assembly: GCF_902635505.1. Classification (NCBI taxonomy): domain Eukaryota; kingdom Metazoa; phylum Chordata; class Mammalia; order Dasyuromorphia; family Dasyuridae; genus Sarcophilus; species Sarcophilus harrisii. The sequence goes on along the minus strand of NC_045427.1, from coordinate 475,940,970 downwards.
TCCCAGACTGCCAGTCCCTGCTGGTTCCAAGGTCCCCTTTTCACAGACAAAGAAGTCAGAGGACTAGGGCCCGGGAGGGGAAGGGAGCACAGAACAGACATCCTGGGATTTATGTTGGGGAGGTTTTCATGGTAGCAACAACCTTGAAGGTGCCAGCAAGACAACCTGCAGGAGAACTTGGCCCTGAAGCCTCCTGGCGGATCGGGTGCGGGGCTCCCCCCCATCTCCCAGGGCCTGGCGGCTGGCCCAGGCTCACTGAGGGGGCTACAAAGGGCTCTCCTAAGCCCCGGCCGATTCCTTTCTCTGCCCGGAACCGATTCCTCGGTGGGTCTTTGAAGGACCAGCAGGGAAGAAAGACTTGTTCGGGGTGGGAGAGGCAGGATCTCTTAAAGATCTTTGGCTGGGCTATGATCCTACTGTGGGCCTGTGACTGATGATAACAGTAAACCACATTTCAGTGACACGGGGTGCAGTTTGCAGCTCAGTAGGTAGAGGGTGGGTCTTAGAGCCCTGATGGATGGAGTAAGCATTGATTAAGCACCTACTACATGCCAGATTCTCAGCTAAGTGCTTTACAGATACAAAAGGGTGTTGGAAAGCCAGAGGTGGGGGAACACCCAGAGTCATGGTGAGGATACTGAGGAAACACATAGATTTCCAAGATTTGGAGACGTTCACCTACTATGCCCTGGGGGATGCTGAGGAAGGAACTGACTTTAAGTTCTTCCCCAGACAAGCCTCACCTGTGTGACCTTGAGGCAAGTCAGGTTCACTTCTTAATGCTACTGGCAATTTTCTAAGGCTATAAATTGCAGTTTCTGTTGAGCTGTGGTAAAATGAGTTTCTTTATTCAGGAGTTCCCCATGCAAATAAAAACCAAAGGTCTGGTTCCTTTTTCTGTCGCTTTTACACATAAGGAAGTGGGCCCAGAGTGGGGAAATTTAAGCAAGTAAATGTTAGAGCCAAGACTCGATCCCGTGCTTTTTAAGTCCAAAGCTCTTGTCACCTCACTGCACTCCCTCCACAGTCACCCAAGGCTTACCTCCTCTGCTCATGATATCATCAAGCATTAACTGGGGCTGCAGCCCTAGCAAACAAACTACCCACACTGGGGACTCAAAAATAGACACTCTTTTGCATATAATTTGCATGTCATTCATCCAATTTCAAAATGACTCAAAATGCTTTTAGTTCTTCTCTGAAAGTTGTCTCTTCTTCCTATGCCCCGGCCCAGATCAGGTCACCGTCTAAATGCATTTGTATCAGAGGCCTTCTGGGGCACTTCTGGCTAGAGGTAACGGAGGGCTTGAAGGGAGAGGGGCCAGTAAAGAGGGAGATAATTGCCTGGAAAAATCATGCTTCAGGTGGTTACTGCTCTGGGTCTCAAAGGGACCTTCCAGATCTGTTTACATGCCCTAAACTGGAAGGCAAGACCATGCTGGATGTACCTTCTCTATCTCTCTATCTCTTCCAACTTTCCAGCTCTGATACTGCTGGAAGAAGCCTCAGAAGCACTCTCTCTAATCCAATCCTTTCATTTTACAGATGAAAAAACTAAGGCCCAGGGGAATGAAGTGTTTGGCCCAAGGTCACACAGGTGGAGAAGTGCTAGGATCTCTGATCTCTTCTAGCTCCGATGTTTTATTCTGAGGTCTTTTCTGGCCCCCATCTCCTGTATCGTTAGATCCTTCCCAGCTCTCATGGTCTGTGTTTTCTGATCTCGGGTCCCTTCCGGCTCTGATGTTACTCTGGGATTCTCCCCCTTTGGGCCCCACTATGTGGTAGCCCCTCTCCTGCTTCCTCCTCACCCTCCCGGCTGTCCCCGTCTCTCTCTCTCTCCTCCTTGGAGAGGGGAGCTGACTTCCAGGGACCCCTGCTACTCCGAATGCCAGTGAGAGGGGTGGGATCAGCACCGCCGTTTGGTTACCCTGCTCGGGGCCCCAAGGATCACGGAAGGTGTTGACTCAGCAAATCTTAATTTATGTCCCAGGCCAGGGGTTCTTGTGAAGCAATTAGTGAAATAATGGTTATGTCGCACTAAAAATTATTTATAGTGTCACCGTGCTCAGAGCTGTGATTAAATTAGACAACCCAGGGGATTTAGACTCCTTCCTGCACAAGACTACCCCCTCTCGGGGCCCGGGCTCCAGGCCGAGGAGGACCTTGGGGTCAGGGTCAGCGATAACTCCCCTCCTTCCCCCAGCATCCACCCCTCTCAGCCTGGCATCTTGGGCACCACAGACAGGCAGGCTGGCTTGTCAAGCGGAGCTGTTTTACTGATGCCATTTGCTTTATTTTGTGGTAAACTGACTCCCTGGGGAATGGCCACAAAACCTTAGGTCCGTACAATAATAGAAGTAAACATAATATACCTCTCACATACAGGAAAGAAAAAAAAAGCAAGAAACAAATAATTACAGAAGATAAAATTGATAAGGTTAATTTTATGAAATTACCAAGCTTTGCACAAAATTATTTTAAAATAAATGCAGTAATTGGGAAAAAAAAAAAAAAAAACCTTAGGTCCGAAAGGGATTTCAAAAGCCATCTGGTAGCGTGGCCTAGTTACAGCTCCCATGGGGCTTCTAATTCCTTCACTGTCCGAAAAAGAGTGAGAAAGGGACTTGGGTTCTGTCAGAGGGCAAGCCCAGAGCCAGGACCAGAGCCTAACAGAAGCTGCCACCATTCTTAGCTACCAGGACTCTGAACCGATTCCCTCCCGCCCCCATCTCTCAACTACAACTCGCCAGGGACATAAGTTTCTGGGCTCTTCTCTGTAGAAGAATTTGGGGGCCCATCCAGGCCGCCCCATTTGCCATCCTTGACCATGAATGCTGAGAATCTGCCTCAGGGCTGTGTTTAAAGCAGGGGTCCTCAAACTTTTAAAACAGGGGCCAGTTCATTGTCCCTCAGACTGTTGGAGGGCAGGACTATAGTAAAAACAAAAAACTTTGTTTTGTGGGCTTTTAAATAAAGAAACTTATAGCCCTGGGTGAGGGGGATAATCGTCCTCAGCTGCCACATCTGGCCCGTGGGCTGTAGTTTGAGGACCCCTGGAAACTTTAAAGGTATGGTCAGTGACTGCCTTGGCCATGTTCTAATCTGAGCAAGAAGGTGGAGGTTCAATGGGTAAAGTGGGGGTCAGCCAGGAGGGGCAGCGGACAGACCATCCGCCTGGAGGTAGGAGGCACTTTCCACTCACTGGCCGTGTGATCCTAGACAAGTCACTTAGCTCTAATCGCCTCACCAGAAACAATAATGATGGAAAGGGGGAAGGGTGGTCTGGCCATCAATATTTTGTGTGCCTGGCCCTGTGCTAAGTGATGGGGATTCACTCAGAAATGACAGACAGCTTTTGCTTTCAAGGAGTTACAATCTAATGGGAGAAGCAACACACAAAAGGAAGCTGAAGGGGCGGGGGGAGAAGGAGTTGCTGGGACCTTGATGGAAAAGTCTGAAGGACTGGGTGAAAAAGGAAGGGATGCTGCCTTAAATGAGGTGTGGGGAGGAGCTCTTTGTTCTGCCCTTCAGTCAGTCTGAGGCTACTGATGAGGGGTGACTACCAAAGGGGAGGCAAGCTTGCAGGATGATAAGGTGCCTCGTGGGCACAATGGCAGAGCCAGGAAGACTACCTCCGCTGCTAGCTGTGGCTGTGGTCAAGAATAATAGCTGATATTTAAAGAGAGCTTTCAGGTTTACAAAGCACTTCATACATATCATCTCATTTGGCCCTTGCACAATCTTATGAAATAGAGAAAGGGTTTTTTTTAAAATCTCATTTTACAGATGAATAAATTGAGGCTCAAAAGGTAAATGACTTTTCCACATTGAGGAAGTGTTGGGGGGCAAGCTTGAAACTCGCATCTTTGATTTCAAGTCTGTCACTCTTTCCATCCCAGCTCTTGCCTACTCTCAATAATACCTGCTGTATTTATGTCACAGGGCGGTTGTGAAACTCAAATGAGAAAATCTAGGAGCACATTGCCGGCTTTCAAGGCTCCATATCAGCCACGGCCAGCCTGCCCTCCTTTATAGGCTACCTACCTTGTGTGATTTAAGGAGCAGCCTGGCATAAACTGCCACCCGTAGTGCCCTCAGGGGGCTTTGCTGCTTCAGCTGGGCTGGCGCACTTCCTTTCCTAGATGGTGGTTGGGTGTGATGGAGTCATTGAACCCTTTTTCTAACAGGGGCTGCTTCCCTGGAAGCTTCAAAGGGGGGCTAAATATAGGCTCATTGGTTTGGGAGGCAGTATTGCTATTCCCAGGGCTCTTGGCAGTTCTGCTCGTATTAAGTGATTAGTAAATGTTATTGTTCCTTCATTCACTCATTTATTCATGTACCCCAAAAGGCCTTCTGCCAACTTGTTACAGTGCCTCCAGTTCTCCCATTGGAGCCTTGTTCCTGCTATTAACCTTTCTTAGCCCTGAACGAGTTCTTTTTGGGTACCAAGTGTCTTTCTGAGAACTGAAAGCAGGTTTTGCCTCCCTGTTCCACCATTAGAGCTCATGGAAAGAGCTGGGAGTCAGGAGATCTGGGTCCCAGTCCTGATTCTCCTGGACACTTACTATAGGGACTCGGGGGCAAACTACTCCCCTTTCCTGCCCCCCCCCGTTTTCCTCTAATAAAATAAAGGGATCGTCTGTTCCAAGGTCCTTCTGGCTCTAAAATTCTCTTTTCCAGAGTCCTTGACATTCCTAACATCCTCTGGCCTTTACATTCTAAGACCCTTTTCTAGGTTTGAGATTCTGTAGCTCAGAGAAGCTTGTAGAAGTTGGGAAAAGGCAGGAGAAAGGCTTTGTCCCACCGGCTACAAAGCAGGAGCTAAACCTCCCTGATCACAGTCATGATGCTCTTTCTCCAGGCTCCCCACCCCTCCCCACCTCCTTCCCCACCCCATCTCCCTGGATCAGAATTCTGTCCCTGATAGAGCTCGTCCCAGCCTCTCAGGGGATCCTGCTGTGCTCCATCAGCCCCCTACCCCGGGTCTCGGGGGTTCACCTGGGGATGGAGGACAATTGGCCATGACTCCTGATCTGGGCCCAGCCCTATAAAAAAGCTGCCGCCATCTCCTGGGGATAGACCCACCCACCACTGTTTTACACACATTGCACAAAGTGGTCCGGCTCCTTTATCCCCAGACCCCAGGTTGGCTCTTCATTCTTCCCACCGGGCCAGCCTCAGGCTCCGGTCCCTCCAGGCTCTACAAGAGCCCAGCCCCAAGCCTGTAGCTGTTTGATATGCAGACCTGGTTCAGGAGGCTGCAGCATAAATGTGATTAGCTTTAGTGCTGTAGCAAGTCCACACTTGTCAGCCAACCGCACACCCACTCCTTGCCTGATCTCATGCGCTTTAGCACCCGCCCTTCCCTGGTGGGGGCTTATTTCTCTCTCAGCCCAGTCTGGCTCAAGCACAGCCCCCCCACTGAGGGCCCCTTGCCATTCGATAATGGGCTGGGGAGGCTTCCGGGCCCCATCTGATGGGGGCATCTGATGGCTCTCAGACCCTCTTTGACATCTCCCTCTTCTGGGTATCGGGGACTATTTTAGAAAGGGGTTAGGGGAAATGAAGCTAGCCGCCAGTCCCAGGATGGCCTTTACCCAAGCATCCAGTGCCATGGTCGTCCCCCACCTCCCCTCAGGGGAGGTTTCTTTGTTTCTTCTAGCTTCAAAATCATCTCTCTTCATCTCATTCTATTATCTCTGATGCCTTTTTCCAAAATCTCTCTTCTCATCTTCTCCATCTTTCCCCCTCATCACATTTTCTTTCATCTTACCTCTGTTTTGCTCCCAAATCTCCTCATGCCTTCCTCTATCTCGCCAAATCTTTCAGCCTTTCTCTCCTTCATTTCCTCTTCTCTACTTCTTCTGATACCCCATCTTTCCTTCATGTGTCCTGAGAGGTCATCCCAGTTCTCCCCACCATCACACCTACATCTTGCCCCCATTTTCATTTTTCTTATCTTTGCACTTCTCCTGTGTGTCCCTTTATCATTCTCCCTCCATCTCTTACCCAGTTTATCCTAGATTCTCCTATCTAGTTCTCTTCAGGTTTCCAGTCTGATTCATTCATCTTTCCCAACCACTGCCCTATTCATTTCTTTCCTATGTTACCCTCTCTGTTACCCTTCTCTGTTGCATCCCCCCCACCCTGTCCTCCACATCTTTTCTATTCCTGTTTCTTCCATGTTTCTCTAAATCCATGTGCCTACAAGGATGAAAGTGTTCCCTAGAGACTAGAAAAGGACTGTTACTCTCTGAAGCTTTATCTCCCTTACTATGGGAGCCAGGCCACAAGGTGATGCAATGGATAGATCGACAGGCCTGGAATCAGAAAGACCCGAGTTCATATCTGGCCTAAGACATCCAGCCTAAACTGTGTGATCCTGAGCAAGTCATTTAATCCTGTTTACTTCAGTTTCCTCATCTGTAAAATGAGCTGGAGAAGGAAGATGCAAACTACTCCAGTATCTCTGCCAAGAAAACCCCAAATGGGGTCATGAAAAGTTGGACACAACTGAAATGACTGCATAACAACCATGGGAGTAGGAGCCAGAGAGCCCTATTATATCTCTGGCTTGGAGACAGAAGAGAAGTAGAATTCTTCAGATTCAAAACTTGGAGCTTTTGGACCCTCCCACCCCAGACCTGAGAACCCAGCTTTCCTAATCAGACCCTGGCATTTTCTTGGGACCAGAGAGGTCCCCTACCCCTCTTTGGTCAGGCAGAAAAGGTTTGGGAGATGTAGGCCAGTGCTCACCAATCTCCTGCCCTTCTCCATCCTTTTCCATCCTCCCCACACTTTCTCTGTCTGTATCTCTGTCTGTTTCTGTCGCTCTCTCTCTCTCTCTCTTTCTCTGTCTCTCTCTCTCTTTCTGTCTCTCTCTGTCTCTCACTAAGATCCTTTACGTTTCTAGTTCCGCTGTACCCCTTGCTAGCTAACCTGGATCTTTCCTTTCTTGCTTAATAGGTGCCTCCCGTGCAGCTACTCCCCGCCTCCTGTCCTCTTCCCTTTTACCTGCCAGTAACCTGTTCAGGTATTCCTTCCCCTCCTTCCCAGAAGAGGCAGGGAACAGGAAGGGTTAACCAGGATCAGTGGATCTGTAATATTCCGAAGGAGGAGGATGTATCCCAGCATTCTCTCCCCCCCCCCCCCTTTCCAAATCCATCCTGACCAGAGCTGGTGCCTCAGGAAATAGAAAGGAGACTGAGGATTAGAAACTCATCATGGAAAATGGTTTTCTTATCACAGGGCCCCGGCTGAATTGCTGGGACCAACAGAAAATCTAATTGCTCGTAGTCCTACCCCCAGCATCTCCCCTCAGCTCCTTCCCCTGTGCCCCTGGAAGCTCCCAGCCTGGGGGCAGACCAGGAACCAGGCCAGGGAGACCTTCCCCCCTGTCACCCCTCCAGGGGACACCAGCTAAGCCCACTGGCGCCTCTCCTTCTGGCCCCTCTCCAGGCCTCCCAAAGCCTCGGCTCCTTGGGAGGCCTAGGGGTGGCCTGGGCAGGGCCTGGGCCTAGGGCCCAGTGGGTGACTGGAAGCAGGAGGCGCCAGGCAGTCTGAGTTCCTGGCAATCCTCTGTCTGCTCAGGGTGAAAGGCAAGGGGCGCCCGGCTGGTAATCAGACCACAGACTGCCTCCCACCACAGAGGCAGGAGGCGAGGGTCGGACATGGAGAAAGGGGTCCGCAGAGGCGAGGTCTGTGTGAGAGCTACAGTTTTGTAGGTTGAGATGCAGAGGAAGGGAGGGATAGGAAGGGAAGCGTAGGCAGGAAATCCAAAAGGCAGAGGCTCCTGTTCCCCCCCTCCTCTCCCCTTCCCCAGAGTGCCCCCTCTCCCAGGGAAGGCTCGAGCCAGGAGTCCCTTGGGGAGTGTCAGTCTGGGGGAGAGTCAGGAGAGGAATAAGAAGCTGCCTGGAGGCTGACCGTTGGTCTCCCTCTTGTTCAGTCAGGGCACGGTGAGGAGTGAGTGATGGATGATGGTCCGCGTTAACCCTTCCCCTCCTCCCTCGGTCCAAGCGGGCTCCAGCTAGGTAGAGCTCTGTGCCCCCCCCTTCTGCGCGGCTTATTCCACCAGTAACTGGCCAGACCCTGTGCCCTCCTCCTTTTCCCTAAGATCCTTCCCCCCGGGTCTTACTTTCTCTATTTTTGTGTGTGTCCAGTGCCCATCTCCCTTGCTCCCAGCTCCCCTCAAGCTCCGTTTTATTCATCCGTGGCTTTCTCCCCCTTCAGGGCCCCTCGATGGCCATTTCTGCCCCCCTCCCTTTCTCTGACCATTTCCTCGGTGTTCTAATTTCTTCTTTGCTCCCAGCACCCCCCCCCAACTTCCTGCTCTGCCCTCCGCCCCTCCCTGCACACAGTCCAGCGCCCCTCCGAGACAACCCCCTCCGGAGGGGGCAGAGCTCTGCTCCCTGACGCACACTCGGCAGAAGCCCTGGCTTTTCTGGGGGGGGTCCTGGGGGAGCTATGAGGGCCTTCCTTATCCCCAGCGTCCCCCTCCCCCGCACTTCTCCGAGATGGAGCCTCCCGCCCAGGGCCTCTTCTCTTCCGCCTCCCTCTCCTGCCTCCCTCCCGTCTCACCAGGGAAACCCGCCCCCGCTGGGGCTTCCCTTCCCACCCTCCCCAGGGCCCCACCTTTTGAGGGGCCCAAGGATAATAAATCAAGGTGACTTTTGGAAGGAGAAGCAGGGGTTTTCTTGTCCCTTCATTTGCATAATCCCGGCTGGCAATATGATAATGGTGTTTGTTAAAGACAGAGCACAATAAATTAATACCGTTAAGTTGTTGCTGCAAAATGCAAAACAGGTAATTTACTGCCGGTGCAAGAACACAGCCCTTAAACTGTAATGGATTAACTTTCCCAGCAGCAAATGGTCCCCAGAGGTCGGAGGCTCCTGCCTCCCTGGGCCTCCTTGCCTCCCTCCCACCCGGCTCCCGACTGGCATCTGGGGCCCAACCGTGGAGCGGCTCCCCCCAACTCAGGCCCTGCAGCCCCCGCCAGGAGGAGGGCTCGACTCCCTCCCTGGGCTAGAGAGCAGAGTCTCACAAGCCGGACGGACCTCCCAGCGCCCAGGAACGTCAGTGAGGGCTGCAGGGCCCCGAAGGCCGGCCGTCTGACTCAGACCAGTTAGCCAGACCTCTCACCACATAGAGAATGAATCGGGACAATCCATGGCACCAGGCTCTGCATTAAGCGACGGGGATGCAGATGCAAGGGCCACAGTCCAGTCCTCGGAGATCTTACAATCTGATGAAGAAGGCAACACAGTGGGAGGGGGAGGGCGCGGGGACCCCCAGAAGCCAGCGCGGCAGCGGAGAGGAGGGGCCGGGGCCGGAGAGGGCGAGGGCGGCCGGGGTCTTTTCTGCAGCTAGACAAGGAGTCAGCCACTAGGAGAGGGAGGCGCCAGCGGGGGTGATTCCTAGGAAATGGGGTGGGCGGAGAAGGAGAAGAGAGGGGGAATCTGGGAAGCCTTAAAAGAGATGGAGGTAAAGGGACCCAGGCAAGAGCCCCCATGCAGTCCTACTTCACAGACAAGTAATCGGGGCCTGCTGTGTGAGAGGCTCTGGGCCAGAGCCCAAGGACATGAGGTGGGACAGATCCATGGCACTTGGGCCCGGGAGGGAGGCAGGTGAGAGCAGTGCCCGGCGGAGGCTCCAGAGAGGAATGAAATAAATGCTCTGGTGTTTTTGGAGGTGGAAAGTGCTACAAGTTGGGGTGAGTTGGGGTGGGAGAGGAGGTCTCGGCCCCGATGTCCATTCCCTCCCTGCTTGGAATGACCGGGCTGTGGTCCGAGGGCCGCTTTGGCTTCAGAACCCGCTATAACCTTCCCTCTCTGGTCTCAGTCTGGGCTTTCATAAAGTGTAAGGCTGAGAGGGGATGAAGCGAGGATGCGATTCTCTTCCTACTTACCCAGAGCGTTTAGAAGAATGCCCGACCCATAGTGAGCCCGTAATAAATGCTGACCGGCTGATGGGTAGTTACTATCTGAGGTCCCTTTCCTGATATTCTGTGGAGGGGCGAATGGCACAGTGGAACTGGAAGAACTGGGCTTAAGACCTTCTTTGGATATTTTTTTAAAGCTGTGTGACCTGAATAAGTCACTGCATCTTTTCAAAGCTCAGTTTTCTCATCTGTGAAATGGGGATAGTAACTTTTGCACTCTCTAACTCACAGAGTTACAAGGGAAATGCATTGTAAAAAGTGTTAAACAAATGTGAGCTATGATAGCATTTCTGTCCTAAGCTCTTCCAGCTCTGAAATGTTATGTTCTAAGACTCTTTCCTATTCCATTGTTGCAGCCTTTCAGCTCCTTGATTCGTCCCCTCGGCCTTACAGGGGAAAGGGCTCCAGGAGGAAGCTTTGCCTGGTTTCTCCCAGGAAATGGAAGATTGTAGAAGAGGGCCTGGGAGATCCCCCCCAAGCCAGAGGCTGGGGGTAGGAAAGGCTCTGGAGCAGGAAGGATGTGGGGGGAGCTGGAGGGAAGGGAAGGAGGTCTCAGAGGGGAGGGGAAGGGGGTCCCAGAGGGGAGGGGAAGGGGACCCCAAAGGGGAGGGGAAGGGGGTTCCAGAGGGCAGGGGAAGGGAAGGAAGAGACAGGAGATGAGTGAGATTTGGTAGCCTTGATGCCCAGCCCTGGCGTCCTCACCTCCATTACCGCTCAGACAGCTCGGTTCCCGAGGAGAATTGCCGCAGCCCCCAGTGCCGGGCTGGTCCTCGGGACCCCAGCAGAATTCTAATTTCCCATTTATCTCTGCAGCTCCTCTGCCTTTATTAAAGGGGCGATGTTGCGCCAGGCTCAGAACCGAAGTTGCCTCACAGGCTAATTGGATTCAGCGTCTCCTTGGGAATCCTGGGATCGGGCAGGTGGCTGAGCTTGGGGGTAGGGTGGGCTGACAGGGAAGGAAAAGATTTCAGTTCAGTGGGCTAGGCCGGGGCTGGGGGCAAAGAACTGAGCTCGCACAGCCTGGCTCTGTGACCCCAGCTCCGGGTTCTAGTCCCCCTGCTGCCACTGTGGTCTGGGCCAGATTTCTCAAATTTTCTACATCTTTCTCTTCTCCTTTCTCAAATGAATAGCTGGACAATCTGGTCTTTAAGATTCTTTCCAAGAGTCTCTTTCAATGACTTTCCCTGGGATCCTGGTAAGTGAGTAGGTAGATACCAAAGGATGGTCTCCAGACCTCCCTGACAGCAAAACCAGGGCGTGTCCCAGGGGACTCTCTCTCCCTTTCTTCTCCCCCCCTCTCTCTCCTCCCCTCTCCCTCCCCTTTCTCCCTTTTCCCTTCTCCTCGACCCCCCCTTCCCCTCTTTCCATCTCCTCTTCCCCTTCCTCCTTTCTCCTCCTCCTCCTCTCCCTCCCTTTTTCCCCTCCCCTTCCCTTCCTCTCCTCTTCTCCCCCTCCCCTCCCCACCTTTCAAAGCCTCTTCCTCCCCAAATGGGAGGAGTGGTACCCTTAGTCCTTGGCTAATCTGCCCTGCAAGACTAGCTCCTTAGGAAGAGATTATGTGGTTAAGGGACTTTTGCTGAACTTTGTTTCCTTTTGTTAACCCCTGAGAAAACGGATGTACTCATCTGTCATCGGTCTGGAGGACACCTGTGACCTCTTCCTCGCACTTCCTCCCACATACTCATAAATGTTCTTTCTCTGGGTCCTTGGGAATGAATCATGAGGGCCATAGAATATATATTGACAGAGACAGAATAACATGGTGTCACAGTGGAGAAAGAGGGCTAGAATGCAGGCCTTTTGACCACTGACACTTACTGGTTGTGAGCTATCAGGCAAATTCCATCACCTTTTGGGGCTTGTATCCTCATCTGTAAAATGGGGATAATAATCCTTGCCCTTGCTTCCTTATAGGGCTGCTGTGAGGAAGATGCTTTGTATAAATGTGAATTGTTGTCAATAACACTGAGTGTCAGAATTGGGAGGAACTTTAGGGCATAGAACTTGGAGCTGGGAATGTAGGAGCTTCAATGGGATTTAGTCATCAAATTACAGATGGGGAAAATGAGATCTGGAGAGGGAAAATGTTGTGTTTGTTGTTTAGTCATGTCCGACACTTCCTGACCCCATTTGGGGTTTTCTCTGCAAGGATACTGGAGAGGCTTGCCATCTCCTTCTCCAGTTCATTTTATAGATAAGGAAACTGAGGCAAACAGGGTTAGGGCCATACCACTACTATCCAAGATCACTTTCGAAAGCAGGTCTTCTTGCCTTCTACGTGTTTGGCCACTTAGCTGCTCAGAAAGGGGAAATAGCTTTGACCCAAATAATCTTGTGAGCTGGTTGTGGAGCTAAGACTTGAACACAAGACTCCCAACTGCCAGCTGAAGCTTCAGCTACAGGCCAGCGGCACTCACTCGTGGCTGGGGAGGGGCAGGGGCTCAGTGGCTGAAGGACCCCTTCTCCTGCCCATTTGCCTCTACCTCCGGCTCCAGGGACTTCCCCAGTGAGGAGGTTCCAGTTTCCACACCCCCCCTCTGCCCCTCCGGCCAGGTTCCATCTATTTCTCTTCCCTCTGCCCTCCTCACCTGCTGCTGCTGCTCCCCCTCTCTCCACCTGACCCTTCCGTGCTCCGGAGCAGAGTGGGGATTTGCCCGATTGCCCGCCTGCTGGCCTGCTGATTTAGGGCCTGTCTGGGGCAGGAGCTTCACCTCATTAGCACAGATTGATTCTCAGATAAATTGCTTGCCTGGATAATCACCCGCCTTTTGCCTCGGATCAGCTCCGCTCCTGCCAGCAGGCTTCAGGTGCCCCAGGAATGGCTGGTACCCTCTGGCCAAACACTAATGATAGCCCCGCCCGAGAGCTCCCTTTGCACAGGCAGGGCTTCTGTGGAGAGAGGGGGCAGTGATGGAGGAGGGGGAGATTAGAAATAGCTTCCATTTCTAGGGCAGATTTATGATTTATGGGATGATTTGCTCACATCAACCTTGAGAGAAGCGGAGCACAAATATAGTTAGTCCCATTTCACTGAGGAGTAAAAGCAAGGCTCCGAATCCTAGACAAGTCTCTAATTCCTCCGGACCTCAGTTTCCTTATCTATAAAAAGTTGGGGTTAGACAACTTCTTACTGACTCCTTAAGCTTTGAATCCTATGGCTAGCCCAGGCTGAGACTGGACCTCAGGTCTCCTGACTTCATATCCAGGAAAACTGGGCTTTGCTTTTGGGCATGGGGCCTCTTGCTTTCTCCCTGGGAAAAAGGGAATGTCAGGGACCTGGCCATCTGAACAAGACTTTCTACCAAGTCAGGTATATCCTGCACAGAAGATGTAGAGCTCCCTGGGAGGGACCTTAGGAGATACTGCCCAACTCCCACATTTTGCAGACAAGGAAACGTTGGGCCCAGGAAGCTTAAGTAATTTGTTCAAGATCACATAACTAGTAAGTGTCCCAGGCAGGAAACAGAGATTTGGTGTTTCTGACTCAAAAGTCCAATGGTCCAGTGTTCTTTGTGGCATCGTGCTGCCCCTTTGTTCCCAGATTGTTGGACTGCCTATTTCTACTGTCAGTCTCCCTGCCCATAGAATATTTCTTTTTTTATTTTTTTTCCTGAGGCAATTGGGGTTAAGTGACTTGCCCAGGGTCACACAGCCAGAAAGTGTTAAGTGTCTGAGACAGATTTGAACTCAGGTCCTCCTGACTTCAAGGCTGGTGCTCTATCCAGTGCGCCATCTAGCTGCCCCGCCTACTTCTTTTTTAAAAAATTAATTTATTGTAAAATTTTTAATAGTATCTTATTTTTCCAAATACATGTAAAGATAGTTTTCAACATTCATTTTTGCAAGAATTTGAGTGCCAAATTCTTCTCCCTCCCTCCCTTACTAGGAGGACTCTTGGGGACCGTTTACTTTAAGCTCCTCATTTTACAATGAGGCCCAGAGAGCGAAGGCAGCGTGCCCCCCGCCCCATGGCAGTGACCCACCACTGCCCCTGAGCTCTGGCCGGGCGCTTTCTCTGGGCCTTTCCGTCTGTCTCCCACCTCCTTCAGGCTCTGCTGTTTGTCTGTCCTTGCGCCTCTGGGCTCTGTCTGTGGCCTTCTGGCCTGAGGAGCCCACAGGAAGGCCGGGGTCAGATTTCTGCCCTTGTTCCCAGCCTTGTCCAGCTGCCAGAAGCCAGGATAAATGCCTGGAGATACCCTGCAGAGGCGGCTGGGGGCAGCCCACGGCGCCTGTTCCCCCACACTGCGTCCAAATGTTAATTTTGCCAGGGCCTTGATAAATCTCGCTGCTTCCCCCTGTCCGCCCAAGACATAGATTTCATCTTGTTGAGAGGTGACACTTCTGGCCTTTGGTACCAACCATCAATTTCATGCATTTCATGCCTTGGCTGTAATAAAAAGCCGGCCAGCATTAACTCACCATTATGTCGCCTACTCCCTCCCTTAACCCTTGCCCGGCTGCAGGGCTGCTCCCTGCCCTGGTGCCCAAGGCTGCGGCCCCCCTTGGGGGGAGAGCCTCCTGTGGGGGGGGGTCTGCACAGTGAGACAGGAGAGCAGGATGGGGGGGTCGGCAGAGCCCTGGCTCCAACCCTGTGTGGGCTAAGGCACCTTTGGCTCCCATATCCTGTGGTTCTCTGGGGCCCGGGCCTTCAGAAAGGAGCAATAAGGGCTCTGTGGGCACAGGCATCCCCTAGCCTGACGTCGGGCGTGGAGCCAGCCACCAGAGAGCCGAAGGAGGCGCCGAGTGACTCCAGGGGAGGAGAGGGTCCCCTGTTCTGTGATGACACAGTCACCCTGGAAGATCTGCTCTACTTTCTGCTCTAACAGCTCAGTGTAGCTTTTAGGAGAGCAGTGGGGGAGAGCTCTGTGTGTGTGTGTGTGTGTGTGTGTGTGTGTGTGTGTAGGCCCTGGCCCAGCATCCTCTCCTGCCTCCCCCTCCCACAGCGATACCTTCAGCTGGCATCCCAAGGAAGCAGGGGCAGGAGTCCCGGCTTGCAAGCCTCTGGGGGCCCATAAACCCATTATTGCATTTCCGTAAATGTTCATCCATTATTAAAAGTCCATTTGCTGGGGAGGCCCCACAGGACTGCTTGTTAATCCCCAAGTAAATGTGTAGGTGCCCCAGCGCTTTCTTATCTACAGCTCGGGGCTGAACTAAAGGAAGAGAATGTGGTCTTGGGATCTGGTTTTGGATTCTGGCTTGCCCTGGGACACCTCATGTCTCCTCTGTAGACCTCAGTGTCCCAGGATGTGCGATGAGGAGACCAGGTCTTTCCTGTTTCACATCCTTGTTTTCTAGGACCTGGGGACAGCCCAGGGGAGCCCCATAGAAGCCCCGCCTCTTTCAGACCCCCTCCCTCCCCAAGACCCCTGCGCTCCCCAGGGGGACAGCGCCGAGATCCCTCCCAGAGAGAAGCCCCAAGCCCTTGTCCGGGCTACCCCACTGATCTCCAGGGAAGTTCTCCAGCTCCCGGGGAAGTGCAGCTCCCTCAGATAGCACATGGCAGCAGACAAAGCCCCGGCCCTGGTGAAAGGGACAGAAGGCCTTGGTTCCGGCGCTCCTCTGATTCTTCACTGGCAACGTTACCCCGGATAAATCACTTCTGTTCTGAGCCCAAATTTCCTCATCTGTAAGATGGGAGTGATAACCCTTCTCTTGCCTCCCTCCCAGGGCAGCTGCATAGAAAAGGACTTTGTAAGCTTTAAGGAACTATTCTTCCTCCTCCGTGCCCCCCCTCCCTCTCTCCATCCCCATTTCTTCCCTCTATCCTCATCCTGTAAGGGCATTTTCCGTAATTCCTCTCTCTTTGAGAGATAATGCCCCCGGCGCTTAGAGTGCCGAGCATGTTATCACCTGGCTGGCTCCTCCATCCCCCAGCTTGCCGGAACAGTTTGAGCTGCTTTAATCTCCCCTTGTAAGTCAATTCCTCCGGCCCCTTCATCAGCTCATGGGCTCAGTGGGCTCTGATCCTCACCCCCAGCTGTTCCAAGGCTGCCAGCCGAGCTTTCCCGAGCACTCCGAGCGGTTGTGTGCCTCAGTGGTTACCCTGGGACCAGGGCAGGGCGGGGGAAAGAATTCTGCCCCGGGAGCCGGGATCCTGGGCTGTCGCCCACTGACTGCATGATCATGGGCAGATTGTTTCCTCCAAACCTTAGTCTTTTTCTCTGGAAAATGGGGGATTTGTATGAGCTCTAGGGAGCTTCCTGATTCAAGCTTCCTATGGAGGGGAAAGCCCTGGAATGGGTGCTGGAGGGGAAAGCCCTGGAATGGGTGCTGGAGGGGAAAGCCCTGGAATGGGTGCTGGAGGGGAAAGCCCTGGAATGGGTGCTGGAGGGGAAAGCCCTGGAATGGGTACTGAAGGCGAGTTAGCGAATTTCCTTTCCGTGGTGACCTTTAAGAGTGAGACTAGGACTGAGTTGGTCAAGATAGACACAGGGGGAGGCAGCCAGGTGGTGCAGTGAATAGAGTGCCTGCTCTGGAGTCAGGAAGACCTGAGTTCAAATTCAGCCTTACACACTTGACAATTACTAGCAGTATCATACCGCGGGCAAGTCATTTAACTCCAATCACCTAACAAAAAACAAACAAACAAACAAAAAGAAAGAAAGGAAAAGAAAAAGAAAAAAAAAAGGTAGACATAAATCCACCTGTGGAATGAGTGCTCTGGGTTAGGGTACTAAATAGTCATCTCTTCCAGCCTGCCCGTATCACCTCAGACAAGTCACTTTTCTCTGAGCAAATGGTGAGCCAGATGGCCTTTGTGGTCCCATTGCTTAGCCCTGTGCCTGCTTGGCACAAACACTGTTATAGCTCCCTGTCCCAGACCTCCTGGTAATGTCTTCTCTTTCTCCCCGAGACTGGGCCCTTTAATCAGAGAGAAAAAGTCATTGAAAATATCCTGGCCACGGAGGGGTTTAGACCTATAAAGCACTTCCTGAAGGAATAATCTCACTTTGCAAGAAAAGCTCAGAGAGGGTAATGTCCTGATCCCTCTAATGATGCAATCCCAGACACTGTGATAGGCAGGTAGGAGAAGGGCTTGGGGACAGGAGGCCTTTCTGGAGCCCTGGAGAAAATCACGTGGACTATATGGACAGATCATCTTTCAGACCCTTAGAATTGAAATTTGAATGAGACTTAAGCATCACAACATCTAACATTTACCCAAGGCTTTAAGGCTTACTTAAGCCTCTTGATGACAATCTTACCTCAGCAGGTGCTATTATTATTACTATTATTCCCATTTTTATGGTGAGTCAATTAGGGCTAGGAGACTTGTCCAGCCAATTCCTAACAGGGGCAGTGTTTGAGTCCAGGTCTTCTAAACTTCCATATTTCTTTCCCCATGTATTTTTTATTTTTAAATATTTCGTTTCTCCTCCAATTACATATAAAAATTTAAACATTCATTGTTCTTATATTTTGAATTCTTTCTCCCCCCCCATGTATTTTTTAATTTTTAAATATTTTATTCAATGTTTCTTTCACCTAGACTTCAAGCCTCTTAAGAACATAGGGCATAGAATATTGGTCTATAGAACACAGACTATCAGAGGAATCTTAGAATGTAAGATGTAGCAGGTCAAATTTAGGACGAACTTTAGAAAGCTTCAGGTATAATCAATTTGGAGAGGAGGTACTGTGGTCCCCAGGGAAAACAGTGACAGAGTTGTTCCAGGTTCTATATATAAAACAAGGATCAGAGCTGGGGCTAGAACCTATGCCTCCTGATACCTATTTGTGGTACTTTCTACTCCACCAGGTCTGCCTTTGGGCCACTCAGGCTAGAGGACAAAGGAGAGGGTTGGGGGGAATGACAGAGAAGCCTGATGTCCAGAGGTGACAGGAGGTGGTAGCCTCCTGTTGCAAGGGGGGATCAATACTAAACCAATCTACTCTGGACCCTTATAAGATTATCCAGCCTCTCGTATCCAATCACAAAGAATATCAGGCAGTGCGCTGGGGAGACGTGAAAAATGCTGTAGATTACAGTTTAGGATGTTCACAGTGAGAGTAAGTGAGTCCAGGATTGTTTCTTGCAGTAAATAATTCATCCACTTTAAATTTCATTTTATTTGGCTCTTTCCCTCCCACCTCTTCTTTCTCCCTCAGTCTCTGGTTAGTTTTTCTCTGGGTTTCTCCTTCCTGACTGCTTCCTTGCCTCCTAGTGACAGTGGGTGGCTGGGGTAGGAAGCTTCCTATCAAGGCCACTCAGCCTCTGAACAGCTCATAAAACAAATACTTTGAGATCATTTGTGATGTTAATTAGGAAGGATGCATCCTTCTCTCTCTTTCCCCCCATATTTCTAGGGAGAAGAATTTCTACCAGATTGTGGAAAGCTTAAAAAATTCAACAACTGAAAAGCATTTGGGCTAGGCTCATGGAACCCACTCAAACCTGCCCACCCAATCCTAGATAATCCTTGAGAGGAATGGGAAGTGAGCTCTATAGAAAGTCAAGGAAAGGAAGGACTCTGGGCCAGAGTCACAGGGCACAGAATTCTCTATGGGAATTTTGAGATCATCAGAACACAGAAATTAGATCTGGAAGGTACCTTAAAAAGCATTTAGTCCAATCCTCTCATTTTATAGATGAGGAAACGAGGTCTGGGGAGAAGAGATTTGCCTATGTCTGTGGTGGTACAGCTACTTGACACTCCAAGTTAGAACGCCTAACTTCTGATCCAGTTCTCTTTTCCACTTTCATGGTAGGTTTAACGCAAACCTAACTTGTATGTGATTTTGGGCAAGTCATTCTTAAAACCTCTGTATCCCCATCTGTAAGATCAGAATGATTGACACTGCTTAGACTAAAATTTCCCCAGAAGTACTTTAGTCCTTTGGGTTGAGCATTTCCCTCCTCTTGCATTGTTGTTAAAATGCAGTTATCCCAAGGGGGAGTCCCTGGCATTTCAAGGGGTTGGGATGGGGAGGGCAGTTTATCCCAGGAAGAACAGAAAAATTGTCAAGGGGAAAAAGGTGGTGACTAAGAAATAAGAGTGGGTACATATCACCACAGCCTTAGACATAATTTTTCCAAGAATGGGCCCTTGCTTTAGCTGAATTTTCTGGCTGCTTTTCTCCTTCAAATCAGCCATTGCCTGAGTCAGTCACAAAAATCACAGAACATTAGACCTGAGAGGGCCCTTAAAGTTCATCTATCCCAAACCTCTTATTTTGGAGAGGAAGAAACTAGAGTGACTTGTCCCAGATCATACAGCAAGTTAGTTGGCAATGCCCAAGCAGCTATATCTCGGGGAGGCGGAGGGAACAACAGAGGTGTAATTGGAAGCCCTGGGTTCAGGATTTCTTAATCCCAGACACCCCATTCCTGAGTCCCGAGAATGGCACAGACTATCTGAATGGTAGCAGTCAGAGGAGGAGGAAGATCTTTTGGACAGGGGTACTTGGAGAAATCTTTTGGGGGGCGGAGGAAGTGAGCCTTAAACTGGGGTTTGAAATGACTTCAATTTATTGAAACAAAAAACATTATGGAGAGGAAGAATAGTCTGGGCAGGAGAGGATAGTGAAAAAAACTCTCAGATGGCACTTGAGGTTCATTCAGAAAGTAGTAGGCATTAAAGCAAAGAAAATACCACCAGATTGTAGAGGGCCTCGAATGCCAGGCTCAGGAAATTCGATTTGATTCTGGAAGCATTTGGGAACAAATGATCCGAAGAGGATGCTCTGCTCGCTCTTGAACTGGTCAATCTCTGCCCAAGAGGCCAAGTATGAGCTTCATTTACGCCCAGTGAGACCTTGCCAGAGTGGCTTTCTTGGAGAGGTTCTTCAGGAGTGATGGATAAGTCCAGACAGTCAATTCAAGTTAATTAACCTTTATTAAGTGCCTATTATATATGTCTTCTGGAGGTACAAGGATGAAAAATGTCATAGTCCCTACCCTTGGGGAGCTTGTACTCTAATTTGAGGGACATAAAATGGAAACAAGTTTTATACAAGGTAAGATCATAAGATTTATGGTTGCAAATCTTGGGGATCCCCTTGTCTAGCTCTCTTGTTTTATGTGATAGGAAAATGAAACCTTTTAATACCTTGCTCAAGGTCACACATAGCAAAGTTGGGGTTCAGATCCTGGTAAGGAAGTTTCCAATGGAGCACCTCCCACACTCACCCCAGCTGCTTCCAGGGACCTAGCACCTCTGCTTGATCCTGGCTAATTGACATCTTTAACTATGGCTCAGAGTATAGAGGGAGTACTGGTCAAATTTGCCAGTGGCACAAAACTAGGAGAAATCATTAGCACTGGATGACGAGTCAGGCTCCAAAAAGAGCCTTCTCTTGTTATTTGCAATCATGTCCAACTCTTTCATGACCCATTTGGAATATTCTTGGGAAAGATCCTGTGGTGATTTCCCATTTCCTTCTCTAGTTCATTTTCCAGATGAGGAAACTGAGGCAAATGGGGTTAAATGATTTGCTTAGGACCACACAACAAAGAAAGTGTCTAATTTGAATTCAGGTCTTCCTGACTGCAGACCTGGTGCTCTATCTACTGCACCACTTTTTTTAAATAAAAGAAATCTTACTAAACTAGAATGTTGGGCAAAATCCATTAAGATGTAATCTTCTAGGAATAAATACAAAGTCTTAGACTAGGTTCAAAAAATCATCTTCACTAGTATATTTAGAGCTTCAATAGGACATTTAAAGCTTTTTATAACCTGGCTTTCCTACTTCTTCCTGACAACTAAAGCTGTCCAATAGTGGAATTGGGTTCCTCTTTTAATGAGTGAGAGCTCCCCTGTTGGTAGTCAGGCAGGCGCAGCTAGACAGTTTATCTGCAAAACATCTGGGATTTTTGGCAAATCCAATTATGCATTGATGGTGTGATGGGGCAGCCAAAAGGCTAATGTGGCCTTCTTGTTGTTGTTCAGTAATATCCAACTCTTCATAGCCTCTTTTCTTGGCACAGACACTAAAATGATTTACCATTTTCTTCTCCAACTTATTTTCCAGATGAGGAAACTGAGGCAACTTGGATTAAGTGACTTGCCCAGGGTCACACAAAGTATCTGTGGTCACATTTGAACTTAGATCTTCCTGATTCCAGCCCCAGTGCTCTATCGACTGTGCCATCTCCCTGCCCTGGTGTGGACTTAATTTGTGTTCAGAGAAGCCTAATATGCAGGAAAATGATACATTCCCACTGTGTTCTGTTCTGGTCAGACCATACCTGAAATAGTTGTTCAATCCTGATTATCCCCTTTTAGGAAGGATATTGATGACAGTGTCTCTCATGAAACTGGAGGGTCCAGAAGGCAACTAGAATGGTGAAAGGCCTTAAGCACATGCTTCAGGAACCAGGATTGGTTGAGGGGCCTGGGGATGTTTAGCCTAGAGAAGAGAATTATAGGGGATGTGATGGCTGTGCTTGTTCGTTGACTCCAGGGGATGGAACCAGGAGCAATGAGTAAAAGCTGGAAAGGGTCAAATTTAAGTTTGATGTCAGGAAAAAACTTGACAACTGGACTGTCCAGAAGGAGAACTGGCTGCCTTGGGAATAGTGAGGTCCTCTCATTCAAAGTCTTCAGTTGACTGACCGACCACTTGCTGAGTAGGTTATGCTGAGGAGGATTGTTCAGCTTTGGATTCAGTTCCTTGAGGTCTAAGATCCTCTCTAATTCTAGGATTCTCTGATTTTGTGATTGTGAGCCCAGTATTTTTTTCTACCGTAACACAGATTTGATGTTATCAGTGGGAAATCCCATTGAACAAGTGATCTTGGGTGGGGAAAAGGAGAAATGAAATGGAGGGGAAGAATGGGACAGGAACAATGAGCTTGATCTTATGAGGAATGGGGTTATCTGTTGGTAGAGAAGAAAAGGTCCTAGTTGGAGATTATCTGTAGGTTTCCAGTTCTGTTTCTTGACCTCCAGGCATAAAAGTCTGGGATATGTCATTGATCATAATAAATCTGTGGTGCACTAGAAGAAAATCCCGGGTTTACAATCCCAGAATCAGAGAATCGTAGCATTGGAGGGGATTTGAGGAGGGAGATGAGGCAGTATAGTAAAGTGAAAAGAATGCAAAATTTGGGATCATGGCACCTGAGTTCAAATTCAGCCTCTGATACTTATAATCTGTGTGATCTTAGACAAATTACTTTATGGTTTTCAGTTGCCTCCTCTTCAAAATGAGGGACTTAGACTAGATGTTCCATTCTAGTGAGGCCTTTTCCAACTCTGTTCTATGTCCTAGGACTTGGACCTGGGAAGAGGATGGGACTATCAGGGAAGACTTCATTGAGCAGGTGACATCTGGGCTGTGGGATTTCACCAGATGGAGATAAGAGATCTGAACGTGAGGGACAAGGAAATTTATGCCAGGCATAGTGGGATGGCATGAAAAAAGGGATGGAAGAGGTATAGATGAAAACACAGGGCTGGAGAATCATCCAGTTTGCTTCTACACAGAGAGGGATATGTGATAAACCTGTCTCCACAGGTGGAGTCGGGTTATAAAGGACCTTGAATGCCAGTCCCCCAAAGGGGAGGGAGCCACTTCAGGGCTGTGAGGGAACAAAGAGTTAACCTGGACTTCGGGTTTCAGGTGGGCACCGAGCCCAATCCACTGTGTTTAGTCAGTTTCCTGCATCTGCTTCTGCCTTTCATCTCTTTGGACTCCAGGTGAGACTAAAGCTGAGCAGCGGCCAAGCGGGAGCCCAGCCCACTGGGAACTGCTCCCTCAGCCTCCCTTTGATACCTTGGTTCAGATGCCCACAATCAAAGCAGTACAGTCTGAGTTCCAGGGCCCCAGGGCCACATAGCCTTGGGCTACTGCCTCCTCCCTCCAGCCCAGGCTCCCTGGGATCAGGCAGAAATGTGACAAGCAGGCAAGGTGGGATGGGATGGGGAGCGGCTATAGGAGAGAAAGAGTTCAGGTGTGGGCAGGAGGGGACTTAGTGGCAGGGTGGAGAAGCAGGCTATGGGAGGGAAGAAGCAGGGCCTGGGGATGTCAGGGAGAAGGGGACAGGAATGAGGAAAGGAGAGGTCAATATGTGAGGAAAGGGACAAGGCAGGGGATAGGGAGGAAGAGTCGGAGTGTGTGGGAATGTGTGTGTAAGGGGTAAGGAACTGGGAAGGGGGGAAGAGGAATAAGGACTAAGGATATGGGTGGAGAAAGGGTCAAGCTCTGTAGAAAGAAGGCATCAACATATGGCTGAAGCTGTGTGGAAGGGATATTGTAGGAGGGAGAAGAGACCAGAGATCCTGGTGGAGGGGGGAGAAGATGGATGTGGGAGAACAAGTGATCTTGGGTGTGGTGGAAAAAAGAGACCCCCCCCAAGGATGTGGGGAGGATGGAACAAGAACAAAGTGTTTGAGCTTGTGAGGAGAGGGGTACTTGTAGGATCAAAAGGGGAAAAGGACCTAGTTGTTGGTGGGCTGAAGGTCCCCAGTTCTGTTTCTTGACCTCCAGGCTTAGCAATCTGGTGATTGGAAGTCTTCAGAGATCGACAAAGGGGAAGGAGGGAGGGAGCACCTGGAGGACTCCCCATGCAGCCCAGAGTCCATTGCTGGGGGGTGAGAATGGGAAGGGGAAAGGAGGGGAGCCGGAGTTCCTCCCTCCAGGACAGGGCATGGCTGAGAATCAAAGGCGTCCTTCCTCAAAACTAGTGGGGATTTGAGGGTCCAAACTAAGGCTTGAGCAACAAGAGCAAAGGAAAGACCATTTTCAAAAAATTAGTCAGGAGGAGGTGACAAGCCCATTCTGAAACAAGATGAATGGGCTTCAGTTGGCGAAAATGATTCTAATTTATAATCTGCTTCTTGCTGGCGCTCACCAATTAATTCTCTATAGATACATAAATAGGCCGCGTGTTTGTTTTCCTTCAAACGTAATAAACATTACACTCTGTCCCCTTCTTTTGTTGCCGGTTCCTGTCAAGGCATTCGTCCCTGTAGCTAATTCCTCACACCTGTCTCTGCGGCTCTGGGGAGACTGACTGAGCAGGGAGGAAGCGCCCGGCTCCAGGAAGCTTGTGGCACCCGGAGATAAATTGCTGATCAAAAAGCTGGCAGCACACGCCTGCGTCCTGCGTCTGGCCCCAGCAGAGTCTGGGAAGCAGGCAGAGCGAGAGATGCCCCTCAGAGCTTCCCGTTATCCCTCAGACCCAGGGGAGAGACAGCTAGGTGGTGGGAAGGGCACAGAGCGGGCTCTGGGCTCGGCCCCTCGCGCTACCCGAGTGACATTGCACAAGTTGTGCCCTCGCTTTGGGTCGGAGTTTTCTCCTCTGTAGAGTAAGGGGTTGGAATATGTGACCTCTGAGATTTCTTCCAGCTCTAAATCTATGATTCCATGACCAGGTGATTTCTGAAGTCTGCCGCATTTAGAAATCCTGTGATTCTCTCAGCCTAGCAAAAGCACAATTTAGAAGGGAAGGGAAGGATTCTGACAGTCCTTGTCCTAGAAGGAGAAGGGGCTGGACCTGGGCAGGCTAATGAGATCTCAGAGTGATATTCTGCTTTACATTTTCCTGGATCTCCGCTGATCTTCACAACATTAGGCAAAGGCTGTTTTATTATCCCCATTTTCTGGATGAAAAAAACTGAGGCCCTAACTAATAGCTGGCATTTGTATAGCATCTTTGAGAAGCACTTTACATTTGTTACCTTATTTGTGGTGATCCTCACAACAACCTTAGGCTGTAGATTTTTATATGTGAGAGACTGAGGCAAACAGAGGTTAAGTGACTATGGTCACCCAGTTAATAAGTGTCTAAAGCAGCATTTGAACTGGGGTCTTCCTGACTCCACATTTTTAATCCTAGAAGCCTATTTTTCCAGAAGGGCTTTGCTCAAGGGCACAGTTAAGAGGAACTGGGAGAGGAAAGAATCTAAATTAGACTTTAGGATGCTAAATCCTGGGCTTTTTCTGCTCCACCACCACAGGTGTTCTGAAGGTTGGGCCTGTCATACTCTCCTTGACTACAGCCCTCAAGGACTCAATAATTAATTCCTCTACTCTTGGCAAAGTAGCCAATGGGCTCCCTTCGGGCCTCCTCCAGAAATCCTCTCTGACCATCTTAGCCCATTGGATGGTTTCTCCCTGCGAAAACTCTTCATAAGATTGAGTCCAAAGTTGGCAAGGGGCTGGTTTTGCCTCCTTCCAGTGGAGCTCAGAGCTACAGAGCAATGGACACGGAGTAATATTTAGGTCAATAATCCAAGAAGCGCTTATCAAGGACCTACCGTGTGAAAAACATTATCCTAAAACCTGGGAACAAAGAGACAAAAATGAGAAGCACCCTAGTGTTGTAGAGCTGGGTGCCTCAGTGTGGGACAGAGTGCTGGTCTTGGAGTCAGGGGACTCCTCTTCCTGAGCTCAGACACTTACTAGCTGTGTCACCCTGAGCCCGCCATTTAACCTTGTTTGCCTCAGTCTCCTCATTTGTAAAAAATAGCTAGAGAGAAAATGGTGAACCTCTCTAGTATCTCCACCAGGAGAACCCCAAACGGTCACAAAGAGTTGAACATGAAACAATTCAACAGTAACAACTCTCAAAGAGCATACATTCTTTGTAGTGCAAAGAGAGACAAGCATAGTAGAACTAACAAAAAAATGCTAGATTTAAAGTTGACATCTAAATTCCGATCCCATTTCTGCCACTAGGTCCTTTAAGTGGAAACTCCCTTTCTCATCTCAGAATCAGGAAGAGTTGAATTTGAATCCTCCTTTGTAAAATGGAAAGAATAATAATTTCAGGGTTATTGTAAGACTCAAATGAGATAACATATTAAGCAAACCTGAAAGTGCTATGTAAATACTAGTTATTATTACTATTATTATTATCATCATTATCGACTGTAAAATGAGAAGATTGGATTAGATGACCTTTAAGGTGGCTAACTCTAGATTTATGATCCTACAAGATGATCTGGGTTCAAGTTTCTGGTCTGACCAGTTATGTGATGATGATGGACAAAGAAACTTCTCTCTGAGCCTCTTAAAAATAAGCATAAAATATTAAATTCTTCACAGAGCCATCTGTGAGGAAAGTACTTTGTTATGAAAGTGATATGGAATATTAAATTTTATTTTTTCAATGAGTAAAAATAGATTTTTTTCTTTTCTTCCTCCTACCTCCTTCTCTTGTGGGGAGGGGGGAAGAAAACAAAATCGTTACAACAAACATGCATATTCAAGTAAAACAGATTTCTTCATTTGCTATGTCCAAAAAATATGTCACATTCCTAATTGATTGTGATTTCCAGATTGATCCAGATGATTGCGGAATCATCACCTTTCTTCCAGGAGGTGAGTGGCTTATTTTATCATCTCTGGAATCATAATTAGCCATTGCCTTGATCAGAGTTTTTAAGGCTTTCAAAGTTCTTTGTTTTTATTGATAGGAGATTGTCGAAAGCAAGGTTTTCCCAGAGCCCTACATATCAGCACTTCTTCTCCAAAAGATACTCTGGGAATCATAGGATTTTAGAAATTACCCATCCTAACTATTTCATTTTACAGATGAGAAAACTAGACCTATAAAGTAATTTGCCCAAGTTCACATAGCTATGAAGTAGCAGAGGAAAATTTTGAAGGCAGGTCACTTGCCTCTAAATGTAGCACACTTTCCCTGCACTTCCCACCCTCTTAATAGTTCTAGTTAAATCTAGCACCTCCCCTAAGCTGTAGTGCCTTCTCTCCTCCCTTAAGCTCTAGTGCCTTCTCTCCTCCCCAATCCAGGTCTGCTCTGAGAAAAGCGCTGATACTTGACTACTCCTCAGGGTGAATTGTGATCACTAATCCTCTCTTCTAGACTGAACTTTGCTTTTATAAGTAACTTGTACTCTTGAAGAAAAAGGGATATATGATTGAACTTTTGGAATTATTCTCTTTGAATTATTCTGACTTTTTGGAAACATAGAAAAAAGTTTCATTCATTAATGTACTTGTACATTCAACAAACAATTGTTTAAAAACCTACTGTGTGAAACATATGAATTGATGCTGAGTGAAGTGAGCAGAACCAGGAGAACATTGTACATGGTCACAGTAACAATGGAGAATAATCAACTATGATAGATTTAGTTCTTCTCAGTAATACAATGATCCAAGACAATTCCAAAAGACTTGTGATGGAAAATGCTATCCATATTCAAAGACAGAATTCAGAGTCTGAATGTAGATCAAAGTATACTATTTTTTTTTCTTTCTCATGGTTTTTTCCTTTTTGTTCTGATTCCGCTTTTACAACATGCCTAATGAGGAAATATGTTTAATATGATTGTCCATGTATAACCTACAGCAGATTACTTGCCATCTAAGGGAGGGGGGAGAGTAAGGAGGGAGAGAGAAAAAAAACTACTGTGTACAAAGCACTGAATTAGGCACAGGGGGAGACACAAAGTTTTGGTGTCTTCATGGAGGGGGAATGATAAAAATACATAAGTACAACAAATGATATGTGATATATCATACATCATATATTATTCCAATATAATAACAACACAGTATAATATATTCATATATGTACACACAAATTTTAAATATATTATATATTCATGTATTATATATGTACAAACATGTATATATATTTAGGGGATGATACAAAAACATAAGTATAATAAAGTATGTGTGATACATATACATACACACATAAATCAATAAATCAAAGAAGTGCAAATAAAATCCTGTGTGAGGTCCAAGGAGGAATAACCTTGCCACCAGGCAAAACAGAAAAGGCATTGTGGAAGAGGTAACATGATTATGAGTAAAGCTTCCTAGCTAATTAGTGATTGTAGAATAGACAAATTAGTCAGTACAATCAATTGGGATGCCTTCTGATTGGCTGAGATAGAATCTGGAATGATAGTACAAAAGAATGAGTACCCAGTACTTTAGTGTACCCAAGTTGATATTACCTCTATGGGACAGGTTCTGGGACCATATGATCCCAGACCATAAGGAAGTCAGATGACATGGCAAGTGGCCATTCTAGAGACCTAGACTAGATAAGGAACTTTAATTAAGGCTTAGTTTGGGCCTTAAATTAACTTAAGAGCCAGGATAGATTTTTTAAATATGTAGTTTATACCCCCGTGGACAATATCTGAATTTATGTCTTCTCTTTGTCTTACAAACAAATCTTAGGAAACACTCTTTGGGGACCGGATGTGTTGGAAATAGGATGGGACAGGGGGATAGGAAAGGAGGAAGGTTAGTGCCAGGAGCAGGGCACAAGTAGAAGGGTGTGGGATTCTGAATTCAGGTAGCTGAGGGGGCTCAGGTCTCAATGTTGGGTTTCAGAAGCCAAGGAATCAGGATGATGTGGTAGAAAAAGCACAGAATTTAGTCAGAAGACTAGACTTTAATCCTTGTATTTTTATTCACTAACTATGAGACCTTGCATTTTTTCTACACTGTGTATGTAACCTTGAACAAATCTGCTTGAACAAGGCTCTTCCTGGTCTTCAATTTTCTCATCTTCTCTACAAGATGCCTCTTGATCTAAACAATTTGACAAACTTTTTTTTTTTAAGAGCCTTCTTGTAGTTTAGAAAATGCTGAAAGCCTTGGGGGTTGAGGGCAGATCCTTGGGATTGCTTCTTTATGGAAAAGCTGATGCTATTCCCAGGGTTGAACACTTCCTGAAGACATTTGGATGACAGTGTAGATTTACAGGGATCCTCAAACTACGGCCTGCGGGCCAGATGCGGCAGCTGAGGACGATTATCCCCCTCACCCAGGCCTATGAAGTTTCTTTATTTAAAGGCCCACAAAACAAAATTTTTGTTTTTACTATAGTCTGGCCCTCCAACAGTCTGAGGGACAGTGAACTGGCCCTCTATTTAAAAAGTTTGAGGACCCCTGGAAAGTTCTTCACACCCCTGTTAGAGAAATTTGGGGCTTCACTGAACAGAAGGGGGCAGGGAGACAAGTCCAGAAATGCCACTGTTTGTCTGCAGAAGGCCAGTTTCTGGAAATGGGGAGAATGCTGGAGCGGCAGTTCTCAGGCCTGGACATTGTAATTAACTGGTTTGTTTGACTTGGAGCAAGCCGCCCAGCCATGTTGCCATATGATGCCATATTTCCCAATGATCAGAGCTGCCCTGAAGTGGGCTGTCTTGAAAAGTTGGGAATTCTCCATCGTTGGAGGTTT
Source organism: Sarcophilus harrisii (assembly GCF_902635505.1). Taxonomy (NCBI): domain Eukaryota; kingdom Metazoa; phylum Chordata; class Mammalia; order Dasyuromorphia; family Dasyuridae; genus Sarcophilus; species Sarcophilus harrisii. The sequence goes on along the minus strand of NC_045427.1, from coordinate 475,911,907 downwards.
CCCAATAGAGCCTGGAAGCTGGCAGGAATATTGCAGAGTCTGTTCTAATGTGGGCCAAGCTCTGAGACCCCTGGAGTCTGCAGCTCTGATATTCTATAGGTCTGATTTTAGCAGCCCACTGGAGCAAGGAATTCTCCTGCTAACTGAATAAGCTGGGTCTCTCAAGAGCTTTTTACTTGGGCTGCTCTTAGGGGAAAGAAACATGGCTCTCTTGGAGATCTTAGGATCACTATCATTGCCTCCATTCCTCCCTGTGTCCCTTATTATCTCCAGGCATTCCGCCACTGGACCCAGATGCTCTGGGGGGAAAGTAAGGCAGGTGACCTGCTCAGCTCTCCCTCATTTAAATCTAACTCACTTGAATGTCAAGGCATCACCTCCTTGTCACATCCTCTTCCAGAATGAAGGCCAAACAACAACATTCAAATGGGTAGCACAGTGACTAGTGTGCCGAGCCTGGGGTCAGGAAGATCTGAGTTCAAATCTTGCCTCAGATAGTTACTAGCCATGTGACTCTGGGCAAGTCACCTACTTACCTCAGTATTCTCATTTATAAAATGAGTTGGAGAAAGAAAATGGCAAACCACTCAGAATCTTTGCCAAAAAATTCCCAAATGAGGTTACAAAAAATCAGACATAATTAATCCATGAAACAACAAAAATTCAACATTTATAGAGAAGAGAGTCCTGGAACTGGAGCCAGAGGATCTGGATTCTGCTTCCTGCTCTGCCAACTAAGTCACTATATGACCTTGGGCAAGTCATTTAATTTCTTTGTACCTCAGTTTCCCCTTCAATAAAATGATGGATTCCATCAGTGTATCTATAAGACTCCATTTAACTCTAATCCTATGATCTCTCCCCTTCTTCCCCCAATCCCTGACACCCCCTCAGGCAGGCTCTTTCTGGCTCGGAATAGAAACTCACATCTGACAATTCTCTGAGGTGTTTAAATTTAATGGGCCTGCTTTTCCTCTTCTCAGCACCTGAGCAGGGCTTTCTCTCTGCTGCTCTGGGGAACACAGGTGAATAATTCAGCTCCAGTGAAGTGTTTGAAGTCCTGGGGTGGGGTGGGGGACAACACCATCGCTTTCCCCCTTTCCTGATTCTCTCTACTCTTCCCATCCCAGCTAGGGCAGGGGGAACTAATCATTAGCTTGGTCTTGTCTTGAGTGCATTTCTCTGGGGGATGGCACTTTCCTCAGAAAGCTGCATGTCCTTCCGAAGCCCCTGTTCCAGTGTCCGCAGATCCCTGGCCACAGGGACACCTTCTGATGATAGGAGAGGCGAGCGGTGAACTCAGCAAAAGGAAGCCCAGATGGGGAATGGGATAGGCAACCTCCAGCATCTTCCAGAGCATTCTTCCCTCCCCTCCCAAAGTGGCTATTCCTAATCTCAGTGAGGCTAAACTCCTGGTTTATCATAGGACAGCGGGATTTAGAACTGAAAGGGAGCTAAAAGATCATCTAGTTCCACTTTCTAAAAGACCATCTAGTTCTACTTTCTCCTTTCACAGATGAGGAAACCGAGACCCAGAGAAATAGAATGAATTGCCCAAGATCCTATCCCGAACTGAAAATAGGTTAGAGTAAACAGGACTTTGGCTTAGGATGCTGAAATATATAGGTAGACAAATAAAACATTTATTAAATACTTACTGTATGTAAGGCACTGTGATAAATATAAAGGGAACCAAAAACTCCAAACATGTCATCTGCTCAAGAGGCTTATATTCTTTTTTTTTATTATAATAACTTTTTATTGACAGAAGCCATGCCAGGATAAAATTTTTACATTATCCCTTGCACTCACTTCTGTTCCGATTTTTCCCTCCCACCCTCCAACCCCTCCCCTAGATGGCAAGCAGTCCTATATATGTTGAATATGTCGTAGTATATCCTAGATACCATATATGTGTGCAGAACTAAACAGTTCTCTTGTTGCATAGGGAGAATTGGATTCAGAAGGTAAAAATAACCGGGGAAGAAAAACAAAAATGCAAGCAGTTTACATTCATTTCCCAGTGTTTTTTCTTTGGGTGTAGCTGCTTCTGTCCATCATTGATCAATTGAAACTGAATTAGGTCTCTTTGTCAAAGAAATCCACTTCCATCAGAATACATCTTCATACAGTATCGTTGTTAACATATATAATGATCTCTTGGTTCTGCTCATTTCACTTAGCATCAGTTCATGTAAGTCTCTCCAAGCAAGAGGCTTATATTCTAATGGAGGAAGATGACATAAAAAAGGGAACTCGAAAAGGTGGGATATGAAGACTGAGGAACAGGGTAGAAGTAGCAGGAAGGCTTGCTTGTGGACCAGATGAGATGAAGCTGAATCTAAATTTAGAAGGCAGACACAGATCAGTCATGTATGTGCTTCTTTCTTCCCTCCTCACTCTGAGTGATTTCCTCTTAAACCTTAGTTTCCCTCCCTCAATCCAGCACAAAATTCCTAGTTATGGTTCTGGGCACATGGAGATTCCTGTGACTTCTCAGACAAAGGACAAAATTGGGCAGAGAAAGAAAAGAAAAGAGATGAGGCTGTGCCCATGTTTAATGAGTGCTTGTAAAATGAATGCTTGGAGGAAGACAATATGGTGGAATACAAGAATGATGGATGCAGAGCCCACAGACCTAGGGTCAAGACTCAACTGTCATTCCTTAGCTGTGGTGATCTCAGCCTCTTATTTAGTTACTTTGTCCGCCTGTGCTTCATTTTCCTAATCTGCAAAATGATAAGGGGGGAGGGGAACTAAAGTGCTTCAAAGGCGTCTCCCAGCTGTGACATCCTGTCTTCTAAGAAATTTCCCTGTTTTTCTATTCTAAAGTCCCTTCCAGCTATAATATCCTGTGTTCTGAAGACTATTCTGACTGACATCCTATGTCTAAGAACCTTCCTTTGTTCCCAGGATCCTCCTTATTCTGACATTTTGTATTCTAAAGTCCCTTTTAGTTGTGACATCTTATGTTCTAAAGAATGTTCTAGCTTTGACATTCTAAGAACCCTTCTGGGTGTAACATCCTGTATTCTAACCATCTTCCAGCTGTATTCTTATATTGCATCCTCTATTCTAAAGGCTATTCTGACTGTGACGTCTAATGTTTTAAGGTTTCTTCCATTTTTGATATTTCATAATTCTACTTCTCTGAACCTCAGTTTTCTTCTCTGGGAAATAAGGTTAAGACTACTTACATTACTCACCTCATAAAGTTGTTGTGAGCTCTCTAAAGAATGAAGTGCTATAGAAATGTGAATCATTATATTATTTCTGGAGGTCAAGGAAGTTCAGAGCTGGAAGGGCTGGCTGTCAGCCTGATTGCTGATCAGACAGAGACTAGACAATGAAATGGGGAGGGATCCAATATAGCCTGGGTCTGTCCATCTAACTAGCCTAGCCTTGAATAGATTGGGGTTTGGGGAGGAGTGGGCTTGGGAGAGGAGACGATTTTGGCTTGGCTGAGGAAAGCTGAGATCCTGTGATATCCCCAAGGGTTTCTAGAGCTTCCTGCCCAATTGTGTTGGGGATGGGAGGTCAAGGTTGCTTTTGTCTCCTAGTTGAAAGGGAGACTTGGCTGCCCATGATCTCTTCCACCCACCCATCTCTCTTGTGCAGACCTCACTTATTTGTCTTCCACCTCCATTTAGTAGAACTAGAATCTATATAGATTTATTCATCTGTCCATGTACTCTCATTATTGTGTCCCAATCCTCCCCCTCCCCACGCCTTCTCTCCCACTCTCACCCTGAAGGTTTTCACCTTCAGTCTTGGGTTCCAGACCTATGTCTGATGTTGATTTAATCTGGGAACTGTGGCAAGCCATTTTCCTTCTCTGGACTTCCTTCAATTTCCCTAACTGTAAAATGAAGATTGAGGAGGACCAGCTGACTTGTAAGCTCTCTGACCTCCTACTTTCTAATAATAACAGAATCATAGATTTGGAAGGGACTTTAGAGATCACCTAGTCCAATCCCCTTGTTATAGATGAGGAAACTGAAACTCAGAAAAGGTAAGTAGAAAGAGAACATTTATTAAATGTCTACTTTGTGTCAGTCATTGTGCTAAGCACTTTACAAGTATTATCTCATTTGATCCTCACAACAATCCTGGGAAGTAGGGCCTTTTATTATCCCCATTTTACAGATGAGGAAACCAAGGCAGAGGTTAAGGGGACTCATCCAGGATCACAGTTAGGAAGCACTGGAGACTGCATTTGAACGCAAACCTTTCTGGCTTCAGGCCATTTTTGCCCTTTACTGTGCTGCCTTCTAACCCATGTTGAACTTGAGTCACTGCCCAATATGATGGAAAGAATATTAGGCTAGGAGCTGGAGAGTCTGGATTCGAATTCTGATCTGCTAGCCCTCTCAGTGTAAGTCGCTGTATGTCTCTAGGTGACGCTATTGTGCACAGTTTATAAGCTTGGGCTTTTTGAATGCCATCTAAAATTAACTATTATTGTTAGTTTCATTACCTATAAAATTCCATTTCTGAAAATGGTGGTAAATTGAAATACAATTTTTAAAAAATCAACTCACAGTACCAAAAAAATGAGGAATTCAGAAAAACATGAAGACTGGTATGAACTGACACATAATGAAGCAAGCAGAGCCATGAAAACAAAGTACACAATGACTCCAACAGGGCCATCTTCTAGGAAACTAGAATTAAGGATCCCCCTTGATTCTAGTGCCTTTGTCAGTTTTTTCCCGTTTATTCTGTGTTTTGTCTGTTTGCATGTGGTCTCCCCCAATGAGGTTGAGAGGAGAAACCATCTTTTATCCATCTTTGCTACTTCAGTGCTTAAGAGCACAGTGCTTGGCATATAGTAGGTACTTAATAAATATTTATTGACGAACTAAAAGGAAAATGAATTTATAATGATAATAGCTGGTCTAGAAGAAAAATTGAGAAAATGTACCTCCCTCCTTTTGTTCAAGAGTTGGGTAGGAATCATAGCCATGGATATTGCATATTCTATCAGACAATAACCAGATATTGGTTGCTTTGATAGATAAATGGATTGCTATATTAAGCTTTGTAGTTAGATAATTTTCCCCCTGACGTAATTGGGGTTAAGTGACTTGCCCACCGTCACACAGCTACCAAGTACTAAGTGTCTGAGGCCAGGTTTGAATTCAGGTCCTCTTGACTTCAGGGCCAGCACTCTACCCACGGTACTATCTAGCTACCCTATAGTTAAATATGAAAAAAATTTTTTTTAACAAGAAAGGATTTGTTAGGTTACTAATAATACATATATTATCTCATCCTCATCATAGCTTTGGGAAGTAGGTATCGAAATATCCTTATTTTTTTACAGATGGGAATCCTGTATTTTCACTGGGTCACACATTTGGAAGGATTCAAATTCAGATCTTATTGAGCCCAGCTCCAGCATTCTATCCCGGCAGTCTAGCTGCCTCACTGGGTTAGGGGAGGAAGGAGAGGCAATTCAGAAATAAGTGTGATTTAAAAGCAAAAAAGGCAGTGATCAAACTTTTTTAAAATTTTATTGCATTTTATTACCTTCATTTTCAAACAATTCTTATTTTCTTCTTTACTGAATCATCATTTGAAACAAAAAAGACCAAAAGGGGGAAAAAAGCAGTTTGACAAAACTAAGACTGCACAAATCTGAGAGATTATATATGGGTCTATAACCTATACCTATAGAATTTCACCTCAGATAATGAAGTGAGATACTTTGTATAATCTTTTCTTCACAGCTAAGCTCGATCATTATAATTGCTGTGTTCCATTTTACTATTATTTATTTTTATTTACATTGTACCATAGTGACTATATGTACTGTTTTCCTGATCTTGTTTATTTCACTTTGCATTGATTCATATACTTTTCTATGAGTCACTTTACTTTGTATAATTACAATTTCTTGCAATGTAGTAATATTCTGCTATATTCATGTTAGCACATTGTATTAACCATTTTCCACTTGATAGACATTTACTTTGTATTGTTACCTGATACCACAAAGAATATTTCATAAATATTTGGGCGTATTTAAGACCTTTATGTGCAAACTTTTCTTTTTTTTTAAATGAGAGAGTTACATGAAAGTACCTTCTAGTTCTAAATTCAAGGAAACAGAAGCTACATTTATTTACTTAGCGCCATTTACAAATCCCTTTCTCCACAATCTGTTGAAGTAGTAGGCAGTGCAAAAGCGCATGTCTCTCCGATGGGAGACAGACCCAGAATCTCATGATTAGGGTCTCAGGGCATAGGCTGAAGGCTCTAGAACCAGCTGTCTGTACTAGACAGCAAGTCCTCTCTCATCCTCGGTTCTAACATTTTATGCCTAAAGGACTCTTCCAGCTCTGGTGGTTCTAACATTCCACATTCCCGGGCCTTCCCCAGCTTCAGGGCTCTATATTCTAACGTCCAGTTTCCAGGATTCTCCCAGCTCGAACATCTGGCTGTTCCAAGAGTTCTCCCAGCTCTAGCTCCGCGTTCTAACGCTCTGTGTTCCAAGGCTTTCCCGGCTCTCACGTCCTGTGTCCCAGCAAAGTTCCAAGGGCTCCCACAGCTCCAACGTTCCCCGTTCCGAGGCTCTCCCGGCTCTAACGTTCTATTTTCTAACGTTCAGTGATCCAGGGGCTCCCGCAGCTCAGGCGTTTGATGCTCTTGGTTCCATCCCCGCCCCCAACCGCTGTTCTGAGCCCCAGTCTCCGGCAGCTCCTCAGCCCGGCTCCCTCCCACCAGCTCCGTGACGGGTCCGCTCTCCCGGTGAGGAGGCTGCTAATTGCTTCTCCCGGGAGGAGCCGCTTGCTCCGCGGGGAGGAGGCGAGCAGCGTCTCCGAGCAGGCGGGTGCCCCTCTGACCTGCAGGGGGCGCCTAGGGGCCACGAGGGCGGCCGGGACGGGGAGAGGTGGACGCCCAGTGCCCAGCGCTTTGGGGGCGCTGCGGCTAGCGGGTGGGGGCTGGGGACTTTTATTAGGAGGGGAGCGGGGGGGTTCACTTGCAGAGGGGCCGGGGCGAAGAGGCCTCTTGCGCCTCGCCTCCCGGGTCCAGCTGAGCTCGGAGGTGCCTTAGCTGCCCGTGTCACGGCCCCTCCGTCTGCGCCGTTTTACCAATGTGCTTGTGGAGATGAAAGGCGCCGGGAAAAGCTACTCCCGATCAACTTGGGAAAGCTTTTAACTTTCAGCTCCTCCAGACAAAGGCAGCGCGGGGGGGCGCGGGGCGGCGGGGGGAGCGGGGCTCGGGAGGGCGCGGAGAGGCTGGCAACAGCGAGGGAGGGGGCGGAGATCTGAGGGAGGGAGGGGGAGACTGCGGGGGGGACGGAGAGAGGGGGAGAAGGAGGAGAAAGAGAGGGGCTCAGAAAGAGGAGGGGGGAAGGGGGAGGAGAGGAAATGAGAACAGGAGGAAGGAGGGGGGAGAGAAGGAAGGGAAAAGGGGGAGTGGTGATGAGATAAGAGGGAGAGACCGAGATCCGAGAGGGACCCGAGGCAGCGGCTGGAGACAGGGTATCCACGAGTCCAGGAGGAAGTCAAGAGCGAGCAACAGGGGAGGGGAGAGGGAGGGTCGAAAAGGAGAACTGTGGTCCAAGCAAACAGGGAGAGAGACAGAGGGGCAGAGACAGAGACTGACAATGACAGAGACAAAGAGGATAGAGACAGCGACAGAGAGAGGACGGAGACAGAGACCGATAAAGAGGCAGAGGAGAGAGGGAGACAGAGACAGAGGAGAAAGCCGGTGACAGAGACAGAGAGAGACAGACCGAGAGAGAGAGAGAGGAGAAAGAGGAAGACACGCAGAGAGGGAACAGAAAGAGAGGGGACAGAGAGAGCACCTAAATGAACGGTCTAGGAGATGGGGGTGGGGTGGGGAGAAAGACCCAGGGGTACTGAGACGCCAGTTATAGAAAATTGCACAGGGAAGTTTGTGGGGGTTGGGAAGAAGAAGAAAACGAGGGAAGGGGAGGGCCAGCGGAGCCTGGAACTGCGGGTCCCTGCAAGCATAAAGAGTCGGGCTAAGAATAGAGAAAAGCAGGGAGGAGAAAGACTGACAGAAGGAGGGGAAATACAAAGAGAAGGGCGGGAGAGATCAATGAAAAGGAATGAGCCCGTGGGGCTCTGGGGGAGGGGAAGGGGACCAGATAGAGCCTCAGGGACAGAGAATTCACTGGCAAAAAAAACCAACGTGGGAAGTATGTTTGGGAGCTTTTTAAAGGCCAAGATAAGGGAAGGGTAATTTTCCTCCCTGGGGGGAGTGGCACAACAAGGGGTGATAAATTAGCTAAAACGTTTAGGAGACAAGGCAGGAGGGGATGGGAAAGACTGGGTCAGGAAATCTAGATTCAAGTTCTGGTACGGCACTCAACTTACGTGACCTTGAGTTATTTCCTTTTTGTATGCCTCGGTTTCCCTATCTGCAAAATAGGTTAATACACTATCTCTCAAGACAATTATTAGAATTAAATGAGATGATAAAATATTATCTAAATGTTAGTAATTCTTATTTAGGCAGCTAGGTGGCGCAATGAACAGAGCACCGGGCCTGGAGTAAGGAAGACCTGAGTTCAAATCCAGTTTCACACACTCACTAGCTGTATGGCAGTGGACAAATCACTTAGCCATGTTTGCTTCAGTTTCCTCATCCGTAAAATGAGATGAAAAAGGAAATGTCAAACAATTCCAAGAAAACCTCAAATGGAATCCTGAAAAGTCAGAAATGATCGGACAATAATGAAAACTCTTATTTCCCCAGCACCTGCTGTGTATGGCTGTCATGGGCAGACAAAAATCCCTTTTCCTTGTGGGGACTCTCCACAGGGAGTCTAGGCTGAGGATTCACTTCCACAGTCACACAGACTGGGCCTAGGACTAGGCCAGGAAAAAGAATGTGAGCCTAGTGGAAAAGAAATCAGTTTTCAGGGCAGTAAGCCTTGTAGTCTAGATGTCTCCCAGACCTTGGTATCTACCAGTGTGGAAGGTTGCAAAGAGAGGTGACTATTGAATGATTGGTGGATTTCTGGTTGTTATCTATTGTACTTCAAGCATTACAGCAGGGGTTGTGAGTGGCTAAGGGGCCAGCCCTACTTGTGTGTTTTCAAACAGTTGGTAATCCTTCACACTTATTTCTATGGCACTTTGTAGTTATAAAGTGCTTCCAAACACATTATCTCATTGGTTCTTTACAATACCTCAATGACATTGGCAGGAGAGAATATTATCCTTGGATTGCAAATAAAACAGATTTAGACAGGTGGAATCCTTGTTTAGCACTGGGATTGTACACAGTAAGCATTCAATAAATACTTTTGGAAGGATTAAATGAATAAATGAATGTTGATGGAAGACTACATGATATAAAGAGTACTTATTCCGAGTCAGAAGACCTAGGTTTAAATTCTCAGCTTTAGCAGCTGGATTATTATAGGTAAATCCCTTAACCTTCCTGATCCTGCTTCCTTAATGCTTAAACAACTCATAGGCTTGTTTATTCCTCTACCTTTTCTCTTGAATGGGGTAGAAATTGCCACTAGGGACCATATGGATTACTCCTATATAGTGTTTAGGACTTTCATACTCCTTTCAACTCCCAATCCTGATTCTTGGTGGGGAAGGCTAGATCAACAGGGATATGGGGTTCCTTTCCGAGGTTTCTTCATCTGTGATCTAAGGCCACAGGGAGAAGGGTTACCCTTTAGCAGTCTATTTATTGTCTGTAACACTAATATCCTAATTCAGGGAAGAGCCCTTTTCTCATAGAATGGGAGAATGCAGATCTTCCTATCAACTACTCAAAGATATCAAAGATATCTGATGCTTTGGGATTCAGAGGGTCCTGTTCTAGGTTTTCTGTTCTGCCCCATGGCACTCCCCAACCCCATTAGAGTGCCCTATCCTAGAAGCCTGACTTGCAAGCTCCTCTCCCTTACTCCCACCTTGTCCCCCTACATACTTTCCTTAACAGTCCAGAGGAATCAACCGGATACCTAGGTTTTCTTCTTTGACCCTGGATCTCCAGGAGATACACTGAGTTCCCCGTATCACAAGGTCTGAAGTACAAGAGCCAGATGAAGCATGTATAGAAAGAGCCTGATTTTTGCCTAAGAAGACCTGTGTTCTAATTCTGGCTTTGCCATCAACTAATATCTTTTATGAGCTTGGCCAATTGTCTTCTACTCTCTGGCTTCATAGTTCCATTGAATGAGTGGGATGGACTAGAATCTAGCTCACTGGATCATCTATAAAGTCCTTTCCAGTTCTAAATTCCATAAGAAACCGAGGCTCCGGGGTCAGTACCATTCTCCTCCCAGTTTGCCACTCCAACCTGCCTGTGTATTCTCACAGTCTCCAGCAGAGGCTGGTGGGAGGAAGGTATCTGTCCCTTATACACATCCCCCCTAGTCAGTCTCTCTCTCTCTCTCTCTCTCTCTCTCCCTCTCTCCCTCTCCCTCTCTCCCTCTCTCCCCCTACACACACACACACACACACACACACACACACACACACACACACACTCTGTCCGTCCCTCCCTCTCTCCCTCCGTATTCTCGGTGCGGCCGGCACTCGGCTCCGGAGTCTGGCTGGAGCCTCCTCCTCCTCCTCCCATCTGGAGATCCCATGTGCCAGGCTGTGCCTCTGCTCTCAGCCCTCCTGCCGGGTTCTGTTTCCCAGGGCACAGAGCTCCCTGGCCCGTAGTTGCAGCGAGCCAGGCCGGGGCTGGAGGGGGGATCCCTAAGCGCCTCCGCGGCCCTGGATAATCCGAAGGGAGAGTAGAACTCGTGCGTTGCAGAACTGGGGGAGTCCCGAGGTCTCTCACCCGAGGTAGGAGCTGCAGCACTTCGGGGCTCCCCCAGGGAAAAGGGGGGATGGGATGGGACGGGACGGGGTGGGACGGGGCGGGCACCAGAGACTGGAAGGCAAAAGATGGCAAAGGCAGGGTTTGGGGCGCAGAGGGAGCTGGTGGTCTGTGCAGCCACCTCCTGGCAGGGGGAGGGGCTCGGAACACCGCTTTCCCGGGTCTATCTTCCCGCATCTAACCTCCCTCCCCCTGAGATCCGAAGGCAAGAGGAGCCTCCTGCCATTTGTCCCCCCACCTCCTTCTTGTTTTGCCCTCCTGAATTAGTGGGGAGGGAGTTTTCTCGGTTCAAACTTTCCCCTGCTCCTTTGCTCCCCGTTTCCCGGAGAGCGCAAAGCCGACCTGGGGCTCATCATTCTCTGCCTGGTCCTCTTCCTTCTCCTCCTCCGGGTCGGGAACACGCTTTCCCAGCCCACCCCCGAAAGAGAAGCGGACGGAGACGCGTGCTCCCTAATTGCAGAGACCGGACGGACGCAGCCCAGCTGCCTTGGGGCGCTGCACAGCTGGGGGCGGGAGAGCGAAGCATCCCGGAACCCGATGGGAGGGGGTGCGTCCCCAGGCAGGGCAGGAGGGAATGGCTATTCAAAGGACTCCTTGGCTGGGAACCCGTTGCCTTGTCGGGGGGTGTGTGGTGGCGAGTGGGGGATTGGGGGTGGTGGCTGCGCCGAGCTACCTGGGGCTCCCGGTCTCCGGGCCACGGGGAAGCCTCCCAGAGGCGGGGTCGGGTGACAGCCAGCGCAGGGGCTAAATGTTCCCAGGAAATACTGGGCGTGTGCGAGTGCGTATGTGTGTGTGTGTGTTTGTGTGTGTATTATTGTGTTTTGCCCTGTGGGACTGGAAGCAATATTAACAGCCACAGCTCTGCAACGCTGCAATCGCCGGCTCCCTGGGCCCTGCCTGCACTCTGCCAGCTCAGCCGGCTCCCACTCCACGCCCCCGCCCATCACACCCCAAGTCTAGGCTGGCCAGGACGCCCTCACACTAAGCCTGAAGCTGCCCCCTGAAGGACGCCCCCAGAGGCCCTGCGCCGCCCCTCTCCTGCAGGGCTGCCCCACGCCAGTCCTTAGCTTATCTGACCCACAGACAAAACTCTTGGATCTGGGGCAATAGACTGTGACTGGGGCTGCAGCTGGGGCAGAAGCTGGGGCTGGAGGCACAAGGAGGGAGACTTCCTATAGGCTGTCTGGGGGAAGCCGCTTATATAAAGCAATGGATGGCGCTGTGGCCTGTCCTGGGAGGAAAGGAATTGTTAGAGAACTTCTTGGTCTCTCCCCTCCCTATTAATCCCTCCAGGACTTGGGGGACTCAGGGACTGCAGACATGTGGAGTGAGGAAATGTCTACACGGAGGGGTCTAAGGCCACACTTTGGACAGGCCTTAAGTTCTTCTCAGTGATTTGACTAGATTGTACTCCCTACCTGTAGAGAGGATAGCTGGCCCTTTGACTTGGAGTCAGTGTTGCTCTGCAGGGGTCAGAATCAAGTGAAGAGGGAAAAATCAGAATAGAGAAAGGGATAGATCAAGAAGCCACAAAAACCCAGCTGAGTTGGTGCCAGGTTGGTACTAAACTCAACTCCCTGGCACATAGAGAAGCCCTGGGGATATGAATGCTTCCTCTGTGGGGTTCCACCTGACCTCACTAGGGTCATTCTCCAGCACTTCTAGAGATGCTGCCAAGCTTTTCTATCATGGGAAGGAAATAGGATTCCCACCCTTCCAGAGCCTGCTTGCCTGCCTTTGAATTCTTGGTGCTGAAACCACTGAGTCAACCTCTGTCTTCTATATCTCACTTTCAGAAATCCTTCTATCTACTTCTATCCCCACCCTTACCACTAACTCCACCTATCACATCTCCCTCCATCCCCCACTATAATTAACACTCTTCTCTGTTCTCAACTATCTCTTGCCCCACATTTATAACTAATCCCCTAATATTTCCAACTATCTCCTTCTCTAGCCCCACATTTATAACTAATCCCCTAATATCCCAGGCATGCCTGCTTACCCTTTCTTTACCAGTAACTGCCACTTTTTTTGGTTGTGGTTCCCTTATACCCCTTATTTCATTTATATCTTACTCCCCAAAACATGGATCAGCTTTTTGCCCTACCGCCATACTTTTTTCCCTTTCACTTAGCTACTGCTCCGAGTCTCTATTGCACTCTTTGCTCCTCTCATGTGGAATTTCCCTGCAGACTCTTCAATTCGTCCTGCTTTGGGGAACAGGAGGACTCATTGCCCTTAGTAATGTGAAAGAAAGTCCATTAGAGAAGTTCAAACGCTGGCCCCCAGGGGCCTCTCAGGATCAGGAGCTGGGGCCTGGGCCATCGAGCTGAGTGTGAAAAGCAGGGACAGATCCTCTATCAGCAGCCTGGGCTTGGCTGCGTGCCCACCAGCTACAGACGTGGGCCAAGCAGCTTCAGCACCTTCCTGCAGGCTGGCCTCAAATCTAATCCTCTCACCTGGCATCCTGAACTGGTGGAGTCCATGATGGGTTTGGAAGTTTAGAGTTGGAAGGTGAGAGATCATCTAATCGAATTCCCTTCTGCTAAACAGGAGGAAATAAACTCAGAGAGGGGATATGACTTCCAAGGTCACACAGCTCATAATTGAGAGCATTTGAACACAGGACCACCTAGCCTGCATTCATTGTTCTTTTGTATCACAGGGAGAAACCTGACAAAGATACCTGTGGCTAGCAAATTTCAAACTAAAGCCCCGTTCCTGATTCTTGTACCAGGTTCAGTAATTCTCTCTTATATAGATTTAATAAGGGATTTTTTTTCCTCCACATGGAGGAATTGCAGGAGAAGAAATTTGAGTTCGACACAAAGCATAACCTGGCTTTAGTTAGCCGGCAGTTGGACAGTGATGGATGGAGAGGTTGTGATAATTGTCTGAAGCAGTTAAGTGATGCAGTGGAGAGAGTGTCTGGGCCTAGAGATAGGAAGATCTGAGTTCAGATCCAGCCTCAGAAACATACTGTGTGACCCTGGACAATATGAATAATAACAGTACCTCTAGTGCCTGGCGCACAGTAACTGGTGCTTAATAAATACTTGTGTCCTTCCTGAAAGCTGCAATGGAGACTGCCAGGTTGGTTATGTGTGGGATATGTTTGGTGTGGTTGGTGCTTAGTTTCATAAAAGAATCACTGTGTCCCAGAGCTGGAAGAGACCTTAGAGCTCATCCAATCTCACCCCCCTCCCATTTTCAGCCAAGAAAATTGCTGCTTAAAGGTCTCACACAGATAATGAATGTCAGAACTGGGACTCAAACCTACTGCCCTTTGACTCTCCTTTCCACTCAGTCATACTATGTGGAGACAGGGGACTGGAAGAAATGATTTCCAGACCACCTCGGGATGATAGCTAGGCTCTCAGCAAGACTTCCTTCCTTCCTCCCACCAGTGCTGGTTGGAAGACCTGAGATGGGGGATGCTGGGAGAGGCTCACTTTCCCCAGATGGAGAAGAAGAGTAGCAAAGTTTAGAGCTGCTTTGTTTACCACATGGGCAAGGGGACTTGGCCAATTAAATTCTTTTCCTTTCTCTTTCTGATGTTTTTCCCCCTGGTCAGGAAGCTCCTTTCGGAAATGCAGCCTCAGGTATTCTGAGAGTCACTGATTCCTGTTTATATAACTCAGGCAGCAGCAGACACAGAGCTGGGGCCAGGGAGAGGGGATGGATGAAGGAGTTGGGCAGGCAGGTGCTTGCTGAGAGCAGAGTTCCACCAGGATGCCAGCCCTGGGGCACCAAAGCTCTCTCAGGGCAGACAGCTGGGGAGCCAGAGGAAGCTGATTTGGGGCTTTGAAGGGGAAGTAGGAAGCAGGAATCCAGAAGCAGATCTGAGCAGAAAATTTGCACTACACCTCAGTCCATTGATCTCTGTCACCTCCAGTAAGGTGGAGAACTTGACTCTGACACAAAAGTTCACATACAACTAGGCTACCTGGAACATCTTCAAGATAGTCCCTTTCATTTCTGGGTCTTGTTGTTTTCCTGAGAAAGGTTGGAACTTTCTCATCAGAGGATTACAGGTAAAGCTTCTAGGCCTCAGTTTTCTAATCTGCACAATGGGCATGATCACTTAGTCTAAGAAGGATGATGGGGGGAGGTGAAGTGAAAAGAGGTTTACATTATCCCCTGGGTTTAAAGATCTTCCATAGAAAGGAGAGGATATGCTGCCTTCCTCTTAGAAAATTACTGGGGGTCTATGAGGGAAGACTATTAAATATAGTTGTTTTTTCCTCAGGGTAGAAAAAGGGAAGAAGGAAGTAAAAGGGGGGGAGATAGATAGATCTATAGAGAAATAGAGAGGTGGACAGACAAAGAGAAACAGGCAGAGAGACAGAGAAAAGGCATCGAGGCAATGGGATCTTGAACATTCACTTTGTTTCTCAGTTTCCTCAACTGTAAAATGGGGATGAAAATCCTACTTATTTTTCAGGATTGTTGTAAGGATCAAATGAGATAATATTTATAAAATGCTTAGCATACTTCCTGACACATATTAGACATTATATAAATGCTAGCCATTGTTCTTATTACAGACACAGATTCAGAACAAATAGATAGAAGCAGTGAGTGAAAGGGAAGAAAAAGGAAGGAAGGAGGGAATGAAAGAAGAAAGGATGGTATCTGGTAGCAGAGACTGTCATACATCTTTGTATCCATCGCTGAGCCTTGCAGTTCATTATTAGTAGAATTGAATGGACTTGTGTTCCTTTTCTGTATACGTGGATTTCTCTGGTTGGTGAGAAAAAGACAGCCCATGTCCTGTTTGTCTATTGCCTAGAATCTCAAATCGCCTGTGATCCTAAATGCCCTCCAAGGCACAACTCACCCCTATAATAGTTACAAATCCCTTTCTTCCTAACAACCTGAAAGCTATGTAATTCGAGCTTTATTATCTTCTTTTTTTCAGGAGCAGGAGAAAATTGGGAGTTATGGGTGAGAGTCCTGGCTCTACTGCTTATTGCAACTATAACCTTGGGCAGATTATTTCACCTATTTTGGCTTCAGTCTTTCCATCTGTAAAATGAGGGGCTTGGATTAGCTGATTTCTGAGATCTCTCTCAGCTCCCCAATTCTATACCTTAGTTTATCTGTAAAATGGACTAGCTTGTTTCTGAGATCCCTCTCAGCTCCCTAATTCTATACCCATCTCTCTGCCTAAGTCCTTTTCTGTGCCATGTATTCTTCTCCATTCCTTCTTCTTGAGAGGAGCCCTATGGAATGTGAAGGCCTCATTCCCAGCATGGATCCCTGCAGTACACTGGGGAACCATCATGGTGCTACAGGGAGAAGATCTAGGAGAAAGCTATGCCTTTGAGAGGGGCATTTAGGTGGCAGAGTAGATAGAGCACTGAACTTGGAGTCAAAAAAAGTCATCTTCGTGAATTCAAATCTGGCTTCAGACAACTAGCTATGCGATCCTGGACAACTCATTTCACCCTATTTGCCTCAGTTTCCTTATCTGTAAAATGAGCTGGAGAAGGAAATGGCCAACTACTCCAGGATATTTGCCAAGAAAACTCCAAATGGGGTCATGAAGACTCAGACACAGCTGAAAAGCAATAAAATGCCATTGTGAAATCCCAGATCTATTTCCTTTCCTTCCCCTCTCCCATCCTGCTTTGTACCCACTCTCTTTTCTCTTGTCAGCCCTTCTTTCATCTTCTTTTCTCTTTTCCCATTATTTTCTTCTTCTCCCCTCCCCCTTTCTTCTCCCTTTCTCCTCCCTTTTTTCTGTTATCTAGGGATACCAGATACCAAATAGGGATACCAGGGATTCCAGTTTAAAGGTATTCCCAGCTGCCTTTTTAGGATTCAACTTTGGCTCATTCCTCAAACATAACCAGCCAGGGGCATGGGGGGCTTCCTGAAGGAAGTAACCCAGCCTGGTGGAAGAGAGAGATGACATTTATGGAGAGCTGGCTTAATTCCTGGTGCTCCCCCCTCCTGTTTTTAGGTTTAGGGAGTGGAAATAAATGGGACTAGGAGAGCTGTTTCCCAGCCTGCCCTGTGCTACTGCTTCCAAACTTGGGTAGCAGTGTCTGTGGTGCCCTTGTTGTTTCAAATCACTGAATTCTGTTCAAAGAACCCAGGGTTCCTCTCCCCTGCTAATCCTAGCCCACACATTGGCATAAGCATCCAGAACTCTCCAGCATTTCCTACAAGCAGCCTGTCTATCCCTCCACCCTCTCACCCTCAGGTGGAGCTGCTGATGCGTGGAGGCTGGACACGGGTCATTTGTCTTCCTTAATGAACTTGGCTAATGAGCACTAGAGCAGTCAGATCCCCAGCCTTAGCAGGCCTTGAGCCTCTAGGGGAGATGGGTGATGAGGGGGCAGCCCAGGTCCCTGTTGGGCTCTGAGTGAGTTTGCTTGGGCCCTTTGAAGAAACCTTTTTGGGGGTAAGACTTTTAATTAAGAGGGGAACTTCATCTGAATATAATGTAAAAGAAAAATCATAGAATGCCTGAGATGCTAAACATCCATAGTCATAGGATTCTAGATTTGGAGCTGGGAGAGGGATCTCAGAGATCATCAAGCCTAGCCCTGCCATTTTATAGATGAGTAAACTGAGGCCAAGGGAAGTTATGTGACTTGCCCAACTTTAACAAGTAGGAAATCAAATGGCATTTGAACTTAGGTCATCTGACTCCAAAGTCTTTTCACTGTCTCCTACTCCTTTTATAAATGGAAAAATGAAGATTCAGAAATAGAAGAGGTTCCCCATTTTCCCTGATTCAGTAAAAAAAAAAAAAAAAACTGTACTAAAAGAAACCTAGCTGTGATGTTCTTCCTCATTTTATAGCCTTAGGCAGGCAATTGAGCTCTCTTTTTGCACATTCTTTACTCATCTAATTCCACCCCCCAAATCTTGAAGCTCCATTTATCTTTCTTTTTCTTCTGTCTTCTCTGATGGAGCTCATGTGGGCCCCACACTGCCCATGCTTCCATATGCTTTGCTCTCTCATGTCAGGCAGACTCCTCAACCCTCCAACAAGTGGCTAGTTTTCGTACTCTTCTTGCCCATTGGTTTAGGATCTCAATGTTCCAAACACTGAGATAAAGAAGACTCCCTCTCATTTTATTAGCCTACTAAGACAAGTTGGGACAGAGCAGGTATCAAAGGCACAGGAGCATCACATTTATAGCTCAAAGGAACCTTAGAGATCATCTAACCAATTCCTCATTTCACAGCTGAGGGAGCTAAAGATCAGAATGCAACTTAGCCAGCTTCGCCCAGGTAGCAGTTAGAATTCAAACCCAAGTCCTCTGAGGGCATCGAATTAATTGTTTGTTTGTTTGTTATTTTATTCCATCATGAACACACAATCTTTTGGTTTTCCACCCAGTGATTCCTGTTTACCTATTCCAGGATGTGGGAAACCCCCAGGAGGGGGGTAGCAATGGAGCACCAGGTTTTGGAGGGTAGAGGGTAGGCAAAAAGATCTCAATTGCTTGTAATAAAATGAAGTACATTTTCTCTAAGTTCCTTCTAGTACTTTTTTTTTTAACTGAATCAGGGGCAAATGGGCAACCTCTTCTACTTCCTGAACCTTAGTTTCTCCAAAGGGTGAAGTGGGAAGTGAGTCCTGTCTGTGTCTCTGACTTACTAGGTGACCTTGATCCTTTCTCTGGTCCTTTGTTTTTCCATTTATAATGTAGAGGATTGGAGGAGATGATGTCTTTCAAGGGGTCTCTTCCAACTGTAAAATTCTATGGGTTATGTATGCTTTGAGGGCCCTCCCAACTCTGACGTTCTGTCACTATGGAGGAGCTCTGTAGGAAGAGAGACTGGACAAATTGGTGGCACTCGTAGGCTGTGAGATGCCAGAAATGCTGCCTGCTGCTAGGTTAAAAACAATCACAAATTAGGAAAAATGCTTTTGGGAAATTGCATCGCAGTGAGAAAAAGAGGAAAGAGGAGGTTTAGAGAGTGGAAGGGAGAGGAAAGAGATTCCCCTGCCAGCAATGGCTCCCCATGGCTTCCCACATTAAATCTATTCCTACTTTCTAACTTAATCTCCCACTGCTTTTAACACATATCCTCTGCTGTAGCCATTCATTCAGCAAACATTTAGTAAGTGTCCACAGTATGCAGAGCATTGCTCCATCCAGGTCAGTATGTTCCCAGCGTCACTCCGGTCCTCTCACCTTTGCTGTACTCCCTCTCCCTCACACTCTCGGCCTTGCCAAAAAATCCTTCCCACGTGTCAGGGCTGAGCTCAAGGCCTGTCTTCCCAAGGAAGACTTCCTAGATCAATCCAGTTCACAGGGATCTCACCTAAAGCTCAGAATGTAGCGCATAGGCTGTCGAGAGTGGAAAATATCTTAGGATGGATGGTCATGGATCTTGGAATAGAACTAGGAGAGACTTTGGATCTGTTCCAACCTTCACGGTTTGCCTGTGGACAATCTGAGGCAGAGGTAAGTGAGCTGTCCAAGGTGATACAGTTGACCCAAGTGGCAAAAGCTGTGCTCTCTGACAACAGACTAGCATTCTTTCCTCTGTTAGAACCGAAAGTTTCCCACAAGGTCGCTATCTAGCAAAATTCCCTCATGTTGCAGAGGAGGAAACTGAGACCAGACAGAGGAATTGACTTGCCTGAGCTCACAGAGAAAGTCCTTGTCAGAGCTGGAACTTAAAACCCAAGTCTTCTCAGCCCTTCTACCCCATTAGCTGCCTCCCTCTTATCTCGATGTCCTACCTCTTTTGTGTCAGTCAGATTCCCCCTTCCTTGTCTCCTCCCCATCCTTGTTCTTCCCAAGGAGGGGTCATGGGCACTAAAGGAGTTTTTGCGAACTGAATCCCTGGTGGGGCTGAGGAAGGAACTTCTGATTGGCCACCCAAACCCTGTTATTTTCCCCTGTTGCCATGGCAGCCGTTTCCTGGGACTGTCAGTGATGAAATTCATAACATTGTTTTCAAATAATCCGTGTAATTGAAGTAACAATTGAGCTGTTAACTCGTCCCTCAAACCTGGCCAAGCTCCTCCCTTCTCCCACCTCCAACCCCAGCCCTGTCCAGCTCAGCTCCCTCCTGGTCTTTTCCATTTCTAGTATACTTCTTTTCTCAGGCCTATTGCTGAGCTTTTGAACACAGTCCCCTGCTTCATTTTGCAGGGGGAGGGGAAGGAAAAGAGTAGGGAGGGTTGGGGGATTTGACAGATTCTTTTTATAATTCTTTCCTCTGGTTTTGGGACTGGGTTGGCATAGGGCCAGGGAGCTGTCCCCACCCTTTCTCCCAGCCTCTGCAGGCCTATTTCTTCCAGCCTCTGCAGGCCTTATTTCCTATCTCTTATTGATTCATATTTTCATAAAATTTCAGGGCTGGAAGGGATCTCAGACATCAGCCAGTCCAACACTCATCTGACAGTTGAAAAAACTGAGGCACAAAAAGGCCTGCTGGTTTACCCACAATAGAACCGGTGAAAGGAATGGGGCTCCTGATTCTTACTCTATTTTTGGACTTTCTCTTCCTGAGACTAGCTGGTCCTACACAAGTTCCTATGAGACTTGATAGAATCACAATCAGCCTACCTCAGCCCCAAACCTTCATTGTTCCCCTTACATACACACACTGGCTGGGGATGGGATATATTCAGGAGATCCAGGGAGAACGGAGGGAGAGAGAAGAGCTTATAAATTAAATGATTTGGCCCTTTTTATTCACAGAGGATCACCAAAAGATCATAGATTGAGTTGGAAGGAACCCAGAGATCAACAATCTCTTCATTTTTTTAAAACACATAAGGAAACTCAGGCTCAGGTGAAAGATGCAAAAATAACAAATGGCAGAACCCAGATTTGAATCCAGACATTCTGGCTCAAAATCCAGTGATTTTTCCCCTGTTTAGAATGGACATTATGGTTCCCATTTTCCAGGATGCTAGAGCAGAAAGGATCATTATTATTATCTATTCATATTGCTATAATACATTATGGTTTATAAGGCCCTTTTCCCACAACAATCCTATAAAACAAGGATAATTATTATCTATCACTCATTTTGCAGATGGAGGAACAGACTGGAAGAGATTGATTTGTTCATGATCTCAAAGCAGTTAAGTGGCTGCGCTGGAATTCTTAACTAAAGATTATTTACTCCCAACTTCAGGATCTTTTCAATGTTCTTATATCCTGGAAATCTTAGAACATAGAATGTAGAACACAGAAAGTTAACAATGGAAGTGATCTTGGAATATAGAATATAGAATGTTATATTGGAAAGGACCCTATTGATGAAGTGCAAATGATACAAATCACTAATGGTAGTGAAGAGGTGCAAGAATTGAGGTGAAGAATCCACTCTGGTAGGGATGGCAAACCCAAAATTTGTGTGTGGCAAAAAAGGGAATTTTATTGTTCACTAAAAAGGAAGCTTTTTTAGTGGGCAAAACTCCTCATTAGGAATTTGGCAAAGGTATACCCTTGGTTATATGGGTAAATCTTAGTCTGGGGTGGGAGGTGTCTGGGATACTCAATAGAGAACCATCAGACAGAGATCTCCAATTGAATATCTGGAATTTTGCAAGATTTTCCCAGGGTTTGGGAACTCCCTGAAGTAGGTATAGTTTCAGGAGGAGCTTCCAAAAGATCTCAGTTTATATCAATGGGGGGGGGAGGGTGATTGACCAAGATCTTTGATTGAATGAAACCACTTAACTTGGGAACAGCTTATCTGGGAAAGGTATGTTTTTCCCAGGGTTTGAGAATCTCCCCAAAAGATCTGTTTGTATCCCTCCCTTGGACTTCTTCCAGAGTAGAGTTTGGACAGTTTCAGGATTCATCCCCATCACTATGACATTAAAATATCAGTTCTGGAAAGAACTTTTGAACAAAGAACTTTAGGCCCACTCATTCATTGTAAACAAGGGGAAACTGAGGCCCAAAGAGGGCATTTACTAATTAGTAAATGATAAAGCTGGAACTAGCATCAAAGTCTTCCAAATCCCAGTCTAAGTATTTTTTACCCAAAGAAGAGGGAATCTGCTTTTCCTGGTTTGTAGAATTCAGCACCTGGGACCCCTGAGCCCTTGAACACTTTGCCAGAAGGCAAGGTCTGCTGTCCGAGGGGACTGTTCCTGCTGGTTTAGAGGAAGGAGTCTGCCCTTCTTGAATAATCTGACCTTCGCTGATCTCATGGACTGATCCACATGTTAGAAGAGTCAGTTAACCTAGGGGACTCCTGAGTAGGGAATCTTTACCAGAACTCCACAGTGGTTCTGGATCCCACTTTTATTCTTTGCTGTCCAAGAATTTTCCATGGTTCTTAATGCTCTACAGAATAAAGTTCTAACTTCTTGGTTTGGCAATTGATGCTATCCACAGTCTGGCCCCAGTCTATCTGCCCCTCATTAGTCTTTCATAGTTCCTTTACATGTACACTCTTCCCCAGCCAAGCTGGTTCCTGCCCAGTTTTCCTTTCTTTTAATTTCTTATTTATATTGAAAGCCAAATTTGGAATGCCCAAGGCCACAAGCTGACTCCTTAGTTGGACATATTTTGGGGTTCTAAGAGTTCTGGATTGGAAGTTATAAGACCTGATTTCTAGTCCCGACTCTGACACTGACTTTAGCCAATTAATCCCACCTCCTTTAAGCCTTATTTTCTTTTTCTGAAAAATGAGGAAGTGGAATCAGGTGATCTCTAAGAGGAAGCTAAATAGTACAGTGGATAGAGCTCTGGGCTGGAGTCAGAAGGACCTAAATTCAAATTTACCCTCAGTAGTTGTGTGATCCTGGGCAAGTCACTCAATCCTGTTTGCCTCAATTTACTCAACTGTAAGATAGGGGTAATAATAGCACCTACCTCCCAGAATTGTTGTGAGGATCAAATGAAATTATAATATTTATAAAGCTTTTAGTACAATGCTTGTGGCAGCTAGGTAGCACAGATAGAAAGCCAGGCTTAGAGTCAGGAAGACCTGAGTCAAATGTAGCCAAAGATACTTACTAGTTGGGTAAGTCACTTAACTCTCTTTGCCTCAGTTTTCTCATTTATGAGCTGGAGAAGGAAATGGCAAACCACTTCAGTATTTTGCTAAGAAAACTCCAGATGGGGTCACGAAGAACCAGACTGAAATGACTGAATAAAGAAATACCTGGCATATCCTAGGTGCTTAATAAATACTTGTTTCCTCCCTTCCTTTCTTAGACCCTTGCAGGAACGCAGTATAGGGGAAAAAAACCCTAGAGTGGGTGTTAGAAGCCTTGGGTTCTGGTCTGGGTTGCTAATTATCTATGTGACTTTGGAAAAGTGTCTCCCCTCCACAAGCCTCAGTTTTCCCATTTATAAATGAGGGTAAGAATATTTACTTTTCACAGGGATGTTTGAAGGTTGAAATGAGATCAGTGGCATATAAAGTGCTCTTTTGCTTTACTGTAAGCACTGTAGGAACGTGAGTTATTCTGATTAGAAAAGAGAAAAGGAAGATTGAAGGGAGGAAAGATAGGCTTAAACCTCTGAGCTGTGGCTAAATACTGATAGAACCTAATTCTGAATAAAGGGGAGATATCTTCCCACCCTACAGCAGTCTCTTCCAGCCATCTGACTATAAGATCCTTGAAGGCAGAGACCTCATCTAATATATGTTCTGGATCTCCTTTAGCCATTAAGCTGAACTGAATTGAATTTCTTAAAGGATTTAGAGTTGGAAGAGACTTAAAACCTTTGAGATTTCTTTATTTTATGAAGGAAACTGAAGTTCATAGAAAGGAAGTGCCCCAGCTCATGCAAAAATAATCATTGGTAGAGTTAAAATTTGAACCCAGGGTTTCCTCCCTGTTATTGCTCTTGGGTCCTGGAGAGCAATGAAGGAAAGGCAAGAAAGGAAATAGCTGAGTTATTGGACTCTATCTAGGAAGCTCATGGAGCAGGACAAGCTACAGCTGAGGCCTGAGGCACATCAAAGTTTGGCCTGATCACAACAACCCTGAGCTTCAATTCTGATCCATAGAACCCCTTAGCCCCAGTTGCATGGACTTCCCTTTTTGGTACATAATCCTTGGGACAGAGCAAATCTAGCAACTCAGCTAAGGAGCTAAAAACTCTGTCCAAAAAAAGGTCTATGGAAAGGGCCACTGTGGGCCAGTGAAGAAATAGCTTTGGCCTTCTGTGAGGTGGAAAATAAAGCCTCAAACACCAAATCTGTCCTTAAGCCCCAAATTTGAGGTTCAATTACTAACTCTAACCCCAAACCTTAAAGCCACACCTGAAGTCTTAGTCTTGGACTCCAAATTTGAATAACTTTATCTTTACCCCAAATTCTAACCCTAAAGACTAAACCTTAAATTCAATATTCTGTGGAGAGAAAGGTTCTTAGAGTTCAAAGTCCTGTGTTGAAAGCCTAACTTTGCTACTTACTACTTCATGACATTGAAAAAATTGCTTAATCTCTCTGAGCCTCAGTTTTCCCACCTGCAAAATGAGGACATTAGACTAAATGATATTTAAGGTTGATTTTAGCAGTGAAATTCTATTTTCTAAAGTCTTTTACTAGCTCTGATATTCTTTATGTTCCCAAGTTTCTTGAAGCCCTTTGTATGTTCTAAAGTTTCTTCTAGCATTGACATTTTATAAGTCTAAATGTGGGCCAAGGACAATATTTTAAGCCTTAATTGTGAGTGTGTGTGTGTATGTGTGTGTGTGTGTGTGTGTGTGTCTTTAGGCATTAATTCAAAACTATAATTGTAAGTCTTATATGCAAACCTTAAACTTTAATATAAGACCCTGAAATCTTAAGCCTAAATTCATCATTCCATTAAACTCTTAACCCTAAAGTCTAAAGAAGCTCCATGGTTTTTTTCTAGCCACTTTTCCAGTCACTGTGTCACATTTGCTATTGATATTCCTGGATGGGCACAATAGGGTCATGAGAAAGATTGGCCTGGGGCTTTATCATGTGTTCAGAAGCATAGGGCAGTCCATGCTTGTCTTTGAGGGCTATCATGGATCTCTGCTCCACTCAGATTGCCGCTGAGCTGCTTGGGTACTTGCTCCCTAGTACTTCTCCCCTCTCTTGTTTCTGTGGCTGCAGGTGTGTGTGTGTGGGGAAGATTTGGGGGTTACCTGAAAGGTGTGGTGTAGAATTTGTACTTTGAGTCAGAAGATATGAATTCAAGTTTCTGTTGTTGATACTTCCCAGTTGTGGGATTTGGGGCAAGTCACTTTGGAAACCTTAGTATCTTAATTTATAAAATGAGAAGAGTGATACTTGTATTAACTGTCTTATAGGGCCATTGTGAGGAAAGCAAGCCTTAAAGCCCCATAGAAATAGGAGTTATCATTATCCAGTAGCTAGTGTAATACTGTGTACATAATAGAGGCTTAATAAATGTTTGTTGAATTGAATTGAATTAGGGACTCTGGTCTGGGAGCTCAGGAACAGCTCTGTTCTTCCCGCAGCCTCTCTCCATCCCTTCTCAGGCTAGATCTGGCCAGGTGCCATGCTCGGGCTGCCTCCTCCAGGCAGCCAAGATATGCATCCCATCTGCTTCTCTCACCCTGTTGACCTCTTCTGTCCCGAGCCTTCTCCTAGGTGGGCAGGACAGCTCCTGAGCCCCTCTGCCATCAGGCCCACCTCTCCTCCTGCTAGTTAATATTAGTATTCAGTTTGTGGAACGGTGTATGCAATTAACACAAAGGTACAGTCATTCATTCTGACTGGAGGACTCGGGGGATCAGATGTACCGGGGGCTGGAAGCGAAGGCTTTCTGCTGGGAAAGAATGTCACAGCACAGCGGCCACACAAATGAAAAGCTATTAATAATGATCTTGGAACTTCACTCCCATCAGCTGTTTATTTAAAGGTGTTCCGTATTCAAAGCCTCCTGATTTATGTGGGCAATAACGGGCCCAGGCCCGGCTGCACTTTTTTAAGCAAGGCTAATGGGGTGAAACCTTCACGTAGAGACACTAGAGATCATGCCAGGGAAATGATACCAGGGAGAAAAACATGCTATGACAGTAGTGCCTGAGGAGGGGCCCCCCTCCTCATCCCCCTTCTCTCACCTCTCTGGGATAAGGGATCTTCCATAGCCTTTAAAGAATGGGAGGATCCTGAGCAGACTCTGAGGAAGGGGAAGGGAAGAAGATACAGGACCCGGTCCAATAGGAGTCGCGGTCTTGACTCATTGTGAGCTGGGCAAGTAATTTCCCTTCTTCTAGTCCTCAAGATCCTCTGTAAAATGAGGGGTTTGGAAGAGGAGCATTTAAAGTTGTTGCAGTCTGACATTCTATGATCATAACTTCTAAGGACCCTGATAATCCTAACATTCTATGTTCTGAGTTCTACTGTACTTCCCAGTTCTGGGGCTCCTTGTAGTTCTAACATTCTATGTTCTAACTTCTGAGGTCTCTTACAGCTTCAATTTTCCAATTTCCAGGTTCTAAGGTTTCTCTCAGTTCTAAAGTTCTCATGGTTCTGACATTGGATATTCTAGAGGTCCTTCTGTGTCTGACATTCTATATGTCTATCTATATGACGACATTCTATATGACATTCTATATTCTAAATCTTTGTGGCTTCCAGTAGACTGAGTCTCAATCATCATTTGCCCAAAGTTTGGCTCCTGGGGATCCTTTCCATGTCCTCTCATTCCCCTAAAGATATTATCTTCATTATTCCAAGTATGCCCCACCCCCAAGCTTACTTTTCATGTTTTGGCTGCTATTCATTGGCAAAACCCATTTTCTTATCTATTACCTTATCTATTTTCTAATTCTTATTTAACGAGTTCCCCTGAAAATAAGAAAATCATTGGAACAATTTTCTTAAGTGTGAAAGATTAGTCTGAAATCGGCATTAAAGGGACTAATTACCTTCATTCTTCCACCTTTCTGACAGCCGTTTGTTAGTGCTGAGGACTCATTCATCTGCCACCAGGAAGTTAGTCAGCACATCTTCCCCAGTTGGCTCCTCTTCTCGGCACCTTCCTTCACTAAGCTTTGCAGGCCTTGCAGGGCCCAGAAGTACTTCTTCCCTGATTAATCTCACCGCATGTTGCACTCTTGGGGATTATTGTTCTAGACCTTTAGGGAACCGTAGCTAGGTGGGAGGAGAAAAGGGAGAAAGGAGAAGGAGCCAAATTGATTTCAGAACAGGTTCACCCAACAAGGGAAGGTATCATCTGATGTGGAAAGATGGACAAGGAACCAGATGATCTTGAACTTGTCTCTTCATTATTAAATGTGTGAAAATGTATGAAAAGCACTTTATAAATCTTAAAAGAGGAAGGGGCAGAATGAGGCAGCTAGGTGAAGCAGTGGATAGAACACTGAGTTTAGAATCAGGAACACTCTGCCTGAGTTCAAATCTGACCTCAGGCAATCACTAGTTGTTTGACCCTGGTTACTTAACTCTATTTGCTCCAGTTTCTTTGCCAAGAAAACTCTAAATATGGTCACAAAATGTCAAACATAACTCAACAAAAAGATCTTAAAGATCAACTGTTATTATCTTTCTCTGGCACTGACTCAGACAATGGGCCCTCCAGGGAAGACCTTTTCTTCACGTGGATCCTTCTCAGTCTCCTTATCACAGTTTTCTGTGACTAAGTTCACAATACTTCTTTAAGGCTGTGGGGACAATGAATATTATACCCATTTCACAGAGGAGATAACTAGTGCTCCAAGGAGTAGGGTGTAGGGGTTGGTAGGGTTCAGGTTGCTTAAGATTACAAAGCCAGTTAGTGGCAGAACTGGGACTAGAATATAGATAGCTTTCCTGAATCTAGTCCTATGCCTAATCACTGCACTATGAGAAAGAAGCTGTGGGGAAAAAGGGGCAAATGAGAAAGATGGAAGATTTTTAGAACCATTTGGAACTTCAAGGACTTTAGCCATCATCCACTCCAATTCCTTTTGTTTATGGATAAGAAAACTAAGATCTAGAGGAGGAAAGATACTTGTCCAAGGTCATATAGCTAGTTAAGGGCAGGTTCACAACTATATGCCAGATCTCCTCACTCCTAAGTCAGGTCTTCACTGTGCCATGGGATTGGGGGAATGAGCCAGCGAACGATCTGACTACTAACCAAGACATTGGGGTTCAGTTTTCTTCTCCCTAGGGAAAATTTGGGGGATGCTTCTTTAGGGAGAGGCGGGGGCTGAGACAAGATGCTGAAAACATCTTCCATTTTCCATTTAACCACACGATATTGAATTATAAATAATTCATACACCTGCCAAACATTTGATTAAAAGAACCCAATTCGCACTGCATTTGTCAGGGGGTAAGAATTGCTTTTGGTGTTTTTATTTTAATCTGTCCTTTAACTCTTTTACGAATATTTATTTATACTTGGCTGTCAGGCTTTATTCTATTTGCCCTGATTTTATTCTGACTGTAGCTCGCATTTTTTCCTCTTCCTTTTTATTTTGTCATTTCTGCCTGGTAGTCAGGCATTGGAGAGCCCAGAGGTAATAAATAGGGAAGTGCCGACTTCCTTCCATTCCCCCTTCTTCAACACTCCAGTCATTCTGTATAAGACCCTCCTCCCTCCCCGCACCTCTCTTCCCCCACCTCCCAGCAGGTGAAACAGCCTTTTTCCTTTCTGGGTCTGTTTTCTCTTGTTCAAAATGAGGGGTTTAGATTCGATAATCACTAACGTCCCTGCCAGTTTTAATATTCCGAAATTCGATGAGTCAAAGTTTCTGAGAGTCAGTGATTCCAAGATGCTGGGAGTCTAGCATTCTAAGGTTCTGTTTTTAAGACTCTGTAGTTCTAAGATTGTATGAATCTCTCCTTCAAAGGTTCTCTGATTTTAAGATTCTTAAACGTCCGTAAGTCTATGATTTGAAGGTCCTGGGAGCCTATGAAATAGGATTGCTGCTCCACACACTGTCCATTCCAGTCAAAATATCTTCATATCATCCCCTTCTACATCAGGTTTATTTCTGCCTTAATTTAGATTATCCCAATCCTTCCTACATCTTCTCTGTCAATCTGAATTTTCCTCATCTTTTAAGGAAGCCCCAATACAATCCTACCTCTTCTCTCTTTGATTTACCTCACTAACTCCCCTTTTTGCTTCTAGAAATTTCACCCTTATATCGAAATTCCCATAACCCTTATTGCTTGTATGGTTCATTTATCTCTTAGCAAGCACTCTCTGGTCTCTGTATGTATATATTTTGCCTCTTCAATTTGACATTGAGCGCTTTGAGGGCAGAAAGAACATCTTATAGCTTCTTTGTATACCTCATGATGTTCATAACAACAATAACAAAACTCCAAATGAAAATCTGGAAACCTGGGTTCTATTCTCAATTTTGTCATATACTAGTGTAATTTTGGGCTATCCACACAAACATAAATATCTACATTATATCTTATATATGAATACATTCATATTTATGTTTTTCTATGCATATGTATGAAAAAGGCAAAGAAAGAGAGAGAGAGAGATAGGTGTAAAGAGAAAGAGACAGAGATAGAGGGAAGGAGAGAGAGGAAGAGAGCGGGAGATAGGGGGAGAGAGAATTAACAAAACTCTGTTTGGTCTGATAGGGCCATGATGAGAAGCAAAAGAGACAATGGTTGTTAATCTTATTGACTCAGGATGCATCTAGGTGATACTGGGCCTGGAGTCAGGAAGTCCTAAGTTTGGTCTTCTTGGGAACAGACCCAGTCCCTGATTACTCTCAATATTCTGAGTTTGAATCCCACCTCATTTATTAGCTGTGTGACCTGGGCAAGTCAGTTAATTCTTTTTGCCTCAGTTTCCTCACCTATAAAATGAAGTGGAAAAGGGAATAGCAACCCACTCCAATATCTCTGCTAAGAAAGCCCCAAATGGGGTCAAGGAGAGCTGAATAACTGAGACAACTGATCATCATCAACAATAACTCAATTACCTCAAACTCTAAAATGGGGATGATAATGGCACAAACCTAGAAGGGTTGTTGTGACAGTCCAAGGAGATGAAATTTGTAAAGTGCTTAGCACAATCCCTGGCATATGATAAGTCCTTAAGAAACACATTTATTTCTTTCCTTATTGTGCCTTGTTCTCTGTTGGGAGAAGAGAGACTGGGAAGGGAGAGAGAAGAGGGGTAGTTTTATATCAGCCAAAGATTCCCAATGGAATAATGGGAGGGCTGCTCAGAAAATCCGTTCTAGATGAGTTTCTGATTTTATTCTAGAGATCCCAAGAGTTTCTAAATAACATGTAGCATGATAATAGCATTATCATTATCAATCCATAGAACCATACAATGGGAAGAGCTGGAAAGGGTCCTGGAATAATGAAACCTTAGCCATTTTCTACTTCTATGTCTTATATTTTACAGATGAGGAAATTAAAGTCCAAACACAGGAACTGACTTGCCATTATTCATAAGCATGGTGGTGGCATTCCAGAGACTCAAGTCACATAATTTCCCCCACTAGTTTGGACAGCATAGTGGATAGAGTGCTGGGCTTATGGTCAGGAAAAGTTGCTTTCAAATCTGTGACCTCAGGCCAGTCACTTAAATTCTATTTGCCTCACTTTCTTTAATTGAATAATGGGGGTAATGATAGGAACTACTTCCCGAGTTGCTATGAGGCTCAAATGAAATAATATTTGTAAAGTGCTTAACATAGTGCCTGACCCATAGTAGGCACTATGTAAATTATTATTGTTGTTGTTGTTACCTTACTCACTGCCTTCCAACCCAATTGAAAATGAAATGGAGAACAATTTGTCATATATAGAACATATTGTGACCTTCATCCGACAGAATTAAGACAACAGAACTGAAGGCAATAAGGACTACTAGTGGAGAGGGCCTTGGGTCTGCATTCTAATACCAACTCTACCATTACCTCATTCTGTGGCCCTGAGTGATGTAGCCTATCCTGTTTTTGATAGAGAAGGGGGATGACAATGATATTCTCACAGTACTTTTTAGGGTGAGAAGAGATAGTTCCTGTGAGTTTCTGCCTAGCTTCTGAAGCCTAACACAAAAGTTATCTCTATCAAGTCTTTTCTGATTTCCCCACTCAATAATGACCATCTTCCCTCAGGTAGAACCTTACTTTATTCTTCTCTAATGTACTTATTAGGTCACATTGTATAGTAGAATTATCTTTGCTGATGTCATATTCTCTCTTTTTTTTTTTTAATTTAATAGCCTTTTATTTACAGCCTATTTATTTACATATGCATGGGTAACTTTACAGCATTAACAATTGCCAAACCTCTTGTTCCAATTTTTTACCTCTTACCCCCCCACCCCCTCCCCTTGATGGCAGGATGACCAGTAGATGTTAAATATATTAAAATATAAATTAGATACACAATAAGTATACATGTGATGTCATATTCTTTTAGTAAACTGCAACCTCCATCAAGGCAGGAATACTGTCCTATCTAAATTTTGTATCTGCCCCAGGGCTCTAGCCTAAATCCCTTTAAACAGCAGGTGATTAATAAATGTTTGTTGAATAAATAAATAAATTGATGAAGTCATAAAATCATAGAAATTTCCTGTTAGAAGCAATTTTAGGAGCCATTTAATCCAACTCTGAGCCTGATCTATGTATAAAGATATGAAAGGAAAGGAAATACTGAATATGAATGCACTTTCAAGAAATAGTCTATAATTACTATTCTGATCATATCAGACAGAGACCATGACTTCTTTGGGCTTCTAATAGTCCTGCCTGGATCTTCCTCTTCCACTTCCCCATATTCTCCTTTTCTTATTTGTTTCCTCTCTTCACCATGACAAGCCTCCCATTTCAACATAGTCTTCTCTCTAAAGTAGTAAAAACAGCTGTGTGACCTTGACCAAATTGTTTCCCCATAACAATTCTCAGATTGCTATCTATAAATGGGGACAACTTGCCTTTTTTCTTCTGGGCAGATTCTGCTGGAATCCACTCTCTCATCTTTTAGTTTTCAAAGCTGGTTAGAAAGCCTGTGAGATCAAGTATTAGAGGGCACTCAAAGTAGAAACATCTTATTGGTCAGACAACATGATATCGTTTCAGAGGCAATGGATTAGGAGAAATAGAATCAGAGATTTAGCACTGTAAGGTTAGAGATCAGCTAATCTAACCTTGCATTTTATAAATGTGGAAACAGAGACCCATTGTTAAGTGATTAAGGGTCACACTGTTAATAATGGGGAGAATCTGGGTTCAAATTGTAGTCTTCAGACTCCAGACCTCTTTTTATTGTACCCTACATGAGTTAGAAAACCTCAACTCACAACTTTGCTGCTTATCACAAATGTTAAGTTGAACCCTAGACACACTCAAATGGAGGTTCTCTTTGGGTTTCCTAATCTGTAAAGTGAAAGAACTGAAACAGATGATCTCTAGCTTTAAGACTAATGATTATTTTAACAGAACAGTTGTATGCAAACCCATAAAGTTGGATGATCAACTTCTGAAGAGTTTGCCTATGAAAATGCTGTCTATTTTAATTAGTACTTTAAGAATTTTTGAGCTGACATTAGAGATCTTGGACAATATCCTAGAGAATGTGAAAAATACCCCAGGACTAGAGGTTTAAAAAAGAGAAAAAGAAAAATTGTGAAGTTTTGCCAACTATAAGGCTCCTTTTGACTCCTGGAAAAATTCTAGAATGTACTATTAAAAGTGATAATTTGTGAGCATTTATAAAAGAGTACAGTGGTCACTATGAATCAATATGGCTTCATCAAAAAGAAATCATGCCAGGATAACTTCATTTAGCTAAATATTTTAGCAACATTTTATTTGGATTTTAGCAAAGTATTTAACAAAATCTTTCATACAATTTTTGGGGATATAGATGAAGAGATATGAGCTACATGATTGTACAATTAGGTGCATTTGGAACTGGTTGAATTATTTAAGCCAGAGAATAGAAATTAATAGGTTGATCAACCTGTCAAAGAGCTTTCTCTAGGAGAACCCCAGGAATCTACACAAAACCCTTTTTTATCAGTGACTTAAAGACATACATGGCATACC
This sequence comes from Sarcophilus harrisii, assembly GCF_902635505.1. NCBI lineage: Eukaryota > Metazoa > Chordata > Mammalia > Dasyuromorphia > Dasyuridae > Sarcophilus > Sarcophilus harrisii. The sequence continues at coordinate 475,879,115 of NC_045427.1, read as the reverse complement.
TATCAAATTTGCAAATAAAACAAAGCTAAAAAGGATAACTAATATATTGGATGACAGAGTCAAGATTTGAAAAAAAATCTCAACAGGCTGGAATGATGGATCTAATAAGGCAACATTTAATAGGAATAAATGAATTGTCTGACACGTGTTCAAAAATTCAATGCTACAAGTGCAGGGTGGGAGAGATGAAATTAACCGTTTAATCAGAAAAGATTTAGTATTTTAATGGAAAACAAACAATGAATGAATGAAATAAGTGAATCAATGAGTGAAGCATTAATTATTTACTATGTTGCCATAGTGCTAGGTTCCTGGTATATAAATTCATAAATGACATAGTTCCTGGCCATGAGAAGCTTAAATTCTAATGGGAGCACATATAGGGGAATTCTGGATAGGGAAAAATGATTTAGTTTGGGAAGGCACAGGATGGTGAGCAGAAAAATAGGGCAGAAATAATGCTAGTATTGATTTTATTATAGTTCTTTGAGCAAAAGGTAGGGAAAAGAGTCCTAAGAGTACTTGAACATGTAGAAAATGATCAGGATGAAGATTAGGTTTTCTAGGCTCAGGTAGTTCAGAGTGGAGTATCTTGGCTTCTCTTGGGCACAGTCTTCCAATATGAGTCAATAGTGTGAAAAAATTAATTAATACTATCTTAGTTATAGAGTGAGTAAGGTGATAAAGTGGCTGTCTTGTTCTTATTTGACTACAGCTAGGGTTTTGCATTTGGTGCTAGATATTGCATTTTAGGAAGGATGTTGACAAACTGGATAATATCTAAAGGATAGTAATAAGGATGGTGAGGAAACTGGAGACCATGCTGTACAAATACTGAATCTCATAATTGAGGATGTTTAGCCTAGAAAAGAGAAACTTTAGACAGGATATTATTATAGTTGTATCCAGGTATTTGGATGATCTCATGGTCGAGATGGATTACATTTGTTCTGCTTTGTTCCAGAGGTCAGAAGGAGCAGTGGGTCAAAAACTGAAGAGAAGGATGTTTGGGTTTGATGTACAAAAAACCCTTCCCAACCAAAACCTCCCACTCCCTGTGTATGAGTAAAATAGGGTGTATTTAAACATAGTAGGCTTCCATTTGAGGGAGGTCTTCAGGAAAAGAATAGATGTCTCTTAACCACATGGAAGAATGGCTGCTGTATTTGGGATTCCTATTGAGGTGTTAGTGCACCTGGATGATCTTTGTAGACTTGTCCTGCTCTCAGATGTTGTGAATATGTGATTATGAGGAGCCTTTGTAGGAAAGAGTTTAAAGATAAAGCCAGGTGCAAAACTCCAATTAATCTATGACCCTGGGGACTCTCAGGAATCAGCAAATAGTACATTTGCATTAGCAGGTGCAATGGAAAGAGTCCAGCACTGGGAGTCAGAAGGCTTGGGTTCTTGTCACAGAATCCTAGAATCACTTAAACATAGAATTTCAGAACTAGAGGGACTTGAGTATATATAAGCCAACAAATGGCTTCACAGTAATCCCCTTGACAATATCCCAGTAAGAGGTCATCTGACTCTTGCTAAAAGGCTTCCAGTAAGGAATAATTTAATACTTCTCAAGACAACCCATTTCACCTCTGGGAAAGCTCTAATGGTTGAAGGCATCTAGGTGGCACAGTGGAATCAGAAAGACTCATCTGCATGAGTTCAAATCTAGCCTCAGACACTTACTGGCTTTATGACCTTGAGTAAGGCACTTAATCCTGTTTACCTCAGTTTCTTTATCTATAAAGTAAGCTGCAGAAAGAAATGGCAAACCACCTCAATATTTTTGTCAAAAAATCCCAAATAGAGGTCGGAAAGAGTCAGACATGACTGAAGAATAACAATGGTTGAGAAGTGTTTTCTCCCTTTATATAGTGCTTTAAAATGGCTTCTCTGCAACCACTACTCATTTCTTTTGGTTCTGACCTCTGGGACTGAGCAGAACAAATCATCTGCCGTGATATGCCTTCAAATACTTGAAGACAACTATCACATTCATGCAATTCCTCTAGTTAAACATTTCTAGTTCCCTTAACCAACTTTCAGCATAATTTCTAATCCTCTCACCAGTACATTTCCAGTTTGGGCTCCAGGTGTGGTCTGACCAGGGTCAAGGGTGGGGGAACTGTCACTTTCTTAACCATGGACATTCTGGTTCTCTTGAGGACAGCTGTTCTATTAACTCCCTATGTTGGGCAAATTGTTCTTTCTCTTTCTGCTAGTTTCTTCACCTTTAAAAGGAGCTAATTTTGCTCTGTTTCCCTACCAAGATTTGTATGATCATTAGATAAGGTAATGAATGGGAAATATTTTGCAATCGTAAAATGTGATGTAGATTTGAAAGATCATTTTAATTATTAGGGATGCTGTGTATCTCTGTGCTAACCCAGGTATGGAACCTGGTCCCCAAGGTCTCCCTAACTGTAACCTCTCAGCTAGGCAGTTTAGACAGCAATTAAGTTGGGTCAGTCTTAAACAAAACAATAAATTGCTGATAAAATGTTAAAGTTGCAGTGACAGGTCTACATCTGAATTCTAATAGATGTAGCTGGTGGATTGTAATGGCAGAAGTTGGTCTAGTATAGGAGAAAGGAAGCTAGACTTGAAGTGACATAGCTTCCACTCCTGCCTAGTTATGTGACTTGAAGCAAGTCACTCCCCCATTTTGAATCTTAGTTTTCTCCCTGTAAAGTGGTGATAATAAGCCTTGTACTATCTATTTCCCAAGAGATTTGTATAGATTTTTTTCAGTGAGGCCATGAATGGGGAAAGGTTTTTCCCTGGAATATACTGGGATAAAGCAATGGACAGTGGTGAGGGCCTTTTGTTAGCAAAAGCACAGATTGTTCTAAGGCCAATTGACATTGGCGAAGTGGGGGAACAGGGCAGATAGATGAAGGGAGATATAAACTTCATCTCTACTGAACAATGTCAGTTACCCAATCCACTGGATTGGATAGCCTAAGCATTGAGGTGAGAGGAAACAGACCCCAGTTTCTCCCATCCTCTCTTGTTCTTCCCTTTCCTCCCCCACCTCCTCAGTCCCTGGCCTGCATTCACTTAGCCCAAGCGTGAAAATCCCCTCTTTGGAGAGGAATCAGTGCTGAGCGAGACTGTTCTGCCCATAGAGCCCTTTCTCCCCTAAGGGAGATGGCAAAATTTTCTTTGCAATTAAAATTCCTTTGAAACTGGGACCAAGGAAAATGTGGAGGAGAAAGCCTTTTAAACTTGGGAAATACTTTTCCTAAACAATTACTGGGTGTGAATTTTAACAAACACTATTTCTCCCTCCTTCCTTTTTCCTTCTCTCTCTTCCTCCCCACCTCCTGTGAATCAGAGCTGCCTGGGTCTAGTCTGTGACATTCTACTCCTCAGCTTTCTATTTGAAACTCTCTCCATAGCATAATGGCAACCCACCCTATGTGGGTCTCTCTCTCTTAAATAGGGGGTAGCATAGTGATACAACATCATTGGTAGAAAAAGATCTGAGGGTTTTAGTGGATTACAGACTTGGTAATGCTATCTTTTGTGACATGATAGCCAATAAAAATGGCAAGAAGAGTTTTAAGAGGATAAGGTGTCATTGTGAGACAATGGAGATAAATCTGAAGTCAAAGAATCTGGGTTTAGATACTGGTTCTGAAGCTTAATAACCATGCGACTTTGGGCAAGCAAATGGACCTCGGTTTTCCAATACGTAAAATAAAAGTGTGAGACTATATGAACTCTAAGGTTTTTCCACTCCAAATCAGTAATCTATGATTTAATAACATTAACAATTTCAGACATAGGTAGAAAAGGGATTTCTTTTTTATTGGGGTGTGTGAGTGTGTGTGCATGTGTGTGCAACAGATTTCTGAGCTCTGGTGTGAAGACAGTGCTAATAGTTTCTTCTGATTTTTAGGCCCAACACACCCCTATTAACCCTTAAAGGTCCTCTTTCTTCTTACTGGGGAGTCCTAAGAACAGGCCAATGGAAGAATCAAGAAAGGATGTTCTATAGATTTAGCTTCAGGAAAGAGAGGGATTAAGGTTTGAACAAGTGATGGGACATAATTTCCCTTTCTTATTCCAGCCTAAAAAGAGCACAGGAGATTAGAGACAGCTTTTTATCTCTTGACTTCATCATCTATGTCAGAAAGAACAGTCAGAGGAAGCCTCTGGGTTAGAGGAATTAGAATTTCCTATCTGGCCCTTGCAGACACAGTCTTCCAGGTCATGGTAGAGTAGGTAGGATGGGGCCATACAATAGGGGACCTTGAATGTCACATGAAAGACTTTCATTTTATCCTTCAGGTCATAAGGAACCATATGTGGTATGAAGCAAGTGGAAGGACCCAACTAATTATGCTTTAGGAAGATTAAAATCACAGAATCCTAGGCTGTTGCATCTGGAAGGTACCTTAGAATACAGAATATCAGAATTGAAAGACACCTTAGAGGAAAGAACATTAGAATGAAGGAGAATAAAGCATAAAATATAAAATATAGAACATCAGAGATAGAAAGGATTTAGAACACAGCCAATGGAACATCAGGATTAGAAAAACTATTCAATCTTCATTTTTGAATCTAGAAAATCAAAAGTCTTGAGAAGGGAAGAGACTTGTGCAAGGTCACTGAGAAGTGGCGTAGCCAGGAGCAGGAACCTCTCAGAAGAGGGCCTTTTCCATCCCATCTTTCTCTATCATTAGAAATGTGGTTCCCAGCTACTCTCTCCCCTATCCCCACCCAACTCTTTTCATTTCCCTCCTGCTGAAGGTAGATAGTCCAGGAGATAAGATCATGGATTTACTACTACTCAGAAGGGTGTTCTGAGATCATTAGGTGAAATCTCCTCATTTACAGATGAGAAAACAGAGACTCAGTAACTTACCTGGGATCGTACAGGCAGTAATGTCAGAGATGGGATTTGAACGCAAGTCTTCTGACTCTAGAGAAAATGTTCTTTACATTGTATCACTAGTCTAGAGAATGGCTTAGATACTTCAGCCTGAAGATTCCCCCAAGGATTTTGCCATGGTTACTCAGCCTCTGGGCCTACAGGCCAGGAAATAAATTCAGGGGTTGGGGGAGGGGGTGGCAGGGAGAAGAGCGGGTGTGTGAGGGGGTGCAGCTAAGTAGAATTGAATCTTGTTTAAGGAGGAAGCCCCCGGCACCCGGGCCTGTAATTTACTGCACTGTTGACAATATGAGCAGAGAATTTGTCGGGGGGATAATCACAGGCTGTGTGGCCAGGCTCTGGGAGCTCCAGGGCTGCTGGCAGGAGATGAGCTGCCAGGCAGGCGGTCTTGCTGAGGCATTAAGTGGGATCCGGGGGCTGATCCGACTGTAATGCAGTCAGTCTGTTGCCTGCCCTAGGTGGGAGAACTGTACAGAACAGCTGTCCAGGATGAGCTCCTAGCTTAGCAGACCTCAGCCTACTGCTTCTGAGAGGCCTGGGAAATGACAAGGATGGGTCTGTATGTGTGTCTTGGAGGGGTGGGGTCAGGTGGATCAGGGAGTTAATGGGAATCAGATGGAAGGGATCAGAATGGAGAGGAGGGGTGGTAAAGACAGAGGAACAATAGAGCTCACTGGAGACAGTGGGGATCAATGGAAGAATAGTGAAGATGAGAGTAGTAGAGATGAGGATCAAGATCACTCATGGATAGGGAGATGCTGGAGATCAGTAAAGTGATGTGGAGATAGTGAGGGAGGATTAGGGATGCTGAGGAGCTGGAGGAAAATGAGAGATGGGGGGACAGTGAGAATCAGAAGGGGAATGGCTGGCTATAAAAGTGTTTGGAGGTTAGAGATGAGGCTTATCAGGAGATACTGGGGATCAATGAATGGTAGGAATGGGAGATTATTATAATTAGTTGAATCATGATATTGATGAGAAGTGTGGAGAACACTGGGGAATCTTCAGCTTACAGCTGGGACAAATGGGGCAAGGATAGGGATGAGAGTATAATGGAGATCAGGAAGAGATAGAGATTAATAGTGATAATTGGAAATTTTGGGGATGGGGGAATGAAAAGTATCATGGAACACTGAAGAAAAGTGTTGGATATATAGAGATGGGACCACCATGGGAGTTAGGAAAGGATTATAGGATGTTGAATCCATACTCTGTCTTGGGGGTTCTGGGGCTTGAGTGTCCTACATGTCAAATTCTTCAAAAGATTGTTAGGGAATGTGGAGGGGAAATGACGCTTTTGCCCAGAGGAATCTGTTTATATGTATTAGAATCAGAATCCTAGGGGTTTGTTATGTATTGGAATTAGAATCTGTGCTAGAGCAGGAAAGGACCTTGGAGAGCTCCTAGGGCTGCTGTCTCCAGACTGCACAACAGCTCTCATATGAAGGTCACTGGTGGGCAAGCAAACTGCTTTAAATGTCTTGCCTATGTCTGAATATTTTAATACTCCTGAGATTTCCCCTTTAAATACAAAAAACTTATATATGAAAGACATGTTTAGAATGTTTTTGGTGAGAAAATAAACTGCATTTCCAATATCCCTTCATTAATATCCATTATCTTCTCATTCCAAAGATTTTCTTATCTTTCATTTTCCCTGAGGTATCCAAATTTCCTAACATCCCCACATCAGTACTTGAAGACTAATCAATATATTTCAAACCTCAGGATGTTCTATTGTCAATTTAATTAAAAAATACTGATCAAACCAATTCCCTCATTTTATAGAAGTTGAAGTCCAGGGTGGGACAGTGAGAGGCTCAACATCACATTACAAGTTAGGAGCAGAACTCTGGGACTAAAATTTGAGGCTCTTAGTATCCTATTGAGGGACTGATGCACCATTACACCTCACTGCCACCAAAATCTCAGTGTAACATGGTAGAAAGAACATGGGGCACAGAGTTGGGAGACTTAGAATGTTGTGCCAGATGTATGACCTTGGTTGGCAAATCACTTCTCTGGGCTTCAGTTTGTCCATTTATACAATGGAGATTATAATTTCTAACTCAGCTTCCTGGCTTCCAGAATTATTTTTCCATTTCCACCCCTGTGACCTTCTCTGATTGGTGAGTTTTACTCCAGAACCTCCATGTGAGGAAACACTTTTGCAAGCTATTTCAAATCATTCTCACTCCCTGATTCTCTGGACTGCTTTTGGACTCCTCCCCACTTAGCTATTAGAATAGGAACTCTTTGATAGTAAACACTTAATAAATGCTTTCTTTAATTCAACTTTACAGGGCTACTGTAAAGAAAACACTGTGAAAGAACATCTTAATGTGCTATGGAAACATCAGTTGTAAACATTATTATCATTTTACAGAGAAGGAAACAGACCCGGAGAGGAGGTGACTTGCCCAGGTACCCAGAGTGGGACTGAAAGCAGGCCTCCAGCTCCAATCCATGGTTCTTTTTATTATGCTACCCTGTCCCATTATAATGCCATTATATTTCATAAGGGTAAGCTTAGGTCCGGAACGAAGTGACTTGCCCAAAATGACATAGTGAGTTAATAGCAGAAGCAGAAGGCAACTCTGGTCTCATGCCTCCCATGGGGAATGTGGAAGGGAAGAAACTGGGTTTCTTGATTCCCAGATAAGTGTTTTTTCTATTGTACCAGGATTAAAATGTATTCCACAGCATCCTTCACTCTTCTTGCAATAAAAACTAACTACCTTGAATATTTTTATTATCAGTATGGCATTAGATTATTCTCTTTAATGGGCAAAATGAAACAGAAAAAGGAAGGATGAAACTTGTTTCTTGGTCATCATGGTTAGTGAACCAATGGTTCTTTGCCCAGGGTCTTTGAACCCTAATTGGGGTCACTTGCTACTGCACCACTGCTCTTGCCTTCTTTCTTCCAATGGCAGCTTTATCGTTCCAGCTTCAGAGAGCTCATGGCAATGCTTACTGGCACATAGTAGGGATTCGATAGAGGCTTTTCAAATGAATAGCACCAAGGCTGTAGCGTGAACTTGGGCCTGTGCTAGCTGTCTAGACACTGGGATTCTAGAACTGGCTCACCTGTGGCTTCTTAGGCAGAAAATTTCCTCTCTTTGGACCTTAGTTTCTTCCTTTGTAAAATGAGGTGGTTTCTAAGATCACATCTAGTGTTAACATTCTATATTATATGGTGTAAGGTTCCTTCTTGCTCTATATTCCATAAACAGACTAGACCTGTGATTTCATTCATTTATGGAACTCCAGGCAAGGAACTTCCTCTGCCATTTCAGATTCCTCTGCCACTTGGAGTCTGAGAGAGCTGTCTGGGGGCACCTGCCCAGCTTCACAACTAGGATGTATTAAGGGCAGAACTTGAACTCAGGCCCTTCTGACTCTAAGGTTATTTCTACTGACTATACAACATCATGTTTCTCAGTGCAACAGTGACAATATTATTGTTATTATTAACACATGCTTATATTATACTTTAAGTTTTGCAAATTCAATTGGTCTCTCTGTCTCTGTCTCTGTTTCTCTATCTCTGTCTCTCTGTCTCTGTCTTTGTCTATCTCTCTCTTTTTCTGTATTTGGGGTTAAGTGATTTGCTCATGATCACACATGTATTTGAGGTCAGATTTAAACCCAGGTCCTCCTGACTCTAGAGCCAGTAGTCTATTCACTGGGCCACCTAGCTGCTCCCCGGTTATAATCTCTCTGCAGATGATTTTTGGATCTATTTATCCAGTTCTAACCTCTCCAGTCTCTGATTTCCAATTCTGAATTGCCCTTTGCATATCTTATGTTGCCTGCTCCATAGATATCTCAAACTCCACATGTTCAAAACTGAACTCATTATCTTTCCTCCAAACCTTCCCTCTTTCAAACTTCTCCATTAACATCACTGCCCTCTTTCCAATCACCCAGATTCACAATCTGTGTCATCCTGAATTTTTCACTCTCTCTAACTCCCAATTTCAAAAATCTTGCTCGATTTTGTTCATTTTCCCCACAAAACCTGACTATATACCCCTTTCTCTTCTCTGCCATAACTCTTACCCTGGTTGAAGCTCTTCATCACTTCAGCCCTGTACTACTACAAGAATATTCTTATTGATCCTGCCTCAAGTCTCTTCCCATTCCACTCTATCCTTCATTTGGCTGTCAAACTGATCTTTCTGAAGTGCAGATTTGTTTATATCACACATACCCCTCTCAAGAATACATTTAATAAATTACAGTGGCTCCCTATTACCTCCAGAATTGAATATAAAATCCTCTACTTAGCTCCTTTATAACCTGAGCCTCTCCTAACTTTCCAATCTTCTTACATTTTACTTCCTTCTATCTAGTCTATAATTCAGCGACATGGGCCTCCTTGCTGTTCCTTACACTAGCCAATCTATGTCCTGACTCAGTGCTTTTCATTGCTGTCCCCCATGACTGGAATGTTCTTTCTCTGGGTTTCCTTGGCTTCCTTCAAGTCTCAATTAAAAATCTCACATTTGACAAGAAACCTGACTTTCACAGTACTGTTTAATTCTAGGGCCTTCTTTCTGAGATTTCCTTCTATTTTCTATGTTTCTTTTCTCACCTTTTTCTCCTTCCCTTCCTCCTTCCCTTCCTCTTCCTCTCTTCTAGCTATATTTATAACTATATGCATATTTTTCCATTTTGTTTACAATTGTTTGCATGTTGTTTCACCTAGTAGAATGTGAACTCCTTGTGAATAAGAACTGGTTTTGTCTTTCTTTGTATCCCTAGCATTTAGCACAGTGCCTGGCCCAGAGTCCTGCAAAGCATTTTGAATACATTCTCTCATTTGTTTTCTATAATAGCACTGAAATGAATCTGAACTGGTTGTTGGTCTTAAGGAGAGATATTTGGCCTCCCTGCACCCCTCTTTGGGCTCAGCTAGAGGGTAGAATTCATGAATGATACTGATTCAGTCCATTAGATCAGAGTGTGCTAAATCTCAAGTTTCTGTACAAAGAAATGATATGGAAATATATCTTCCCTACCCGTCCATCCCCATAATACCTTTTTATTCCTGGGATGTTTATTATATCCATCTCCTTTGGTAGTGGGTTGTGCATTTGTGTGTGTGTGTTTGTGTGTGTGTGTTTCACATTTGATGGAAAGGGAAGTTTTATTTTTTCTCTAGGCTCATGATATCTCTGCTCTCCGTGTAGCATAGTTCAGATTTGATGTTAGTATCTTGGCTGAAAAGAAGTAGGGCTTGTGTGGGGAGTGGAAGTAGAAGAGGTTTCTGTGGATGTACACCTAATATAAGTCCTCCCCCCTCCTCCAAGGAGACTAGAATCTGAGATTTCCAAGAGGGTTTCAGTGAATTTGGAGATTTACTTGGTGGACCAGGCAAATTGTTTCCCTAATGTGGGCTGATGAAGATAGTGAGTGACAAGATGGAGTGTGTGTCACAAGAAAATATGTATGTTGTGTTATGTGTCAATCACAGGGAAGTATTTGTGTGTATCTCTGTGTGGGTGTGCACATGTGTGTCATGTTAATGGGATTTGTATATGTCAGTCACAGCTTGGTATTTGCATATATATTTATATATATATTTAAAGCTTAGGAACATAAAATGTTCCTTCTGTTTTGAATTCATTTGTGTGTCTGTGTGTGTGTATGTAGGAAGAGGTGTGTTTGGCTGGCTACAACTTCATCCTGGTGTGAATGGGCATATACCACTGAGAGCAACTCCTGTTATAGGTTTGGTTGCCTTCTACTTTTCCTGGATGCCAAGGTGCTGATCTAGGAAAAGTTGAGCTACAAAGGAATATCTGAGTGCGCCGTCACATGCCTCCAATGGTATGGACATTGCCTGTTTTGGAAGTGTATTACTAAGTCCCTTATTCAGCCTCCCATTCTGTAATAAGGGAAAAGAGGCAGCTATGTGCCCTGGTCCATTTGGGTCTATGGAATCATGGAAAGTTATCAGAGAATCTCCTGTGGGATTGGAGAGTGTTACTCTTTAAAGGAATATTAAAGTTGCCCATTCAGCCTTCCACAAACAGGAACTGTTGTGAGTCTAGCTTGGTCTAATAAAGAAAAGAATATTGGATTAGGGGTTCTAGTCTCATTTCTGCTACTGATTCATTGAATAGCCACAGGCAAATCATTTCCCTTCCTTTAGTTTCTTCCTCTATGAAATGAGGGAATTGGAATGTTCTTTAAAATCCCTTCCAGCTTCAATATTCTTTATTCTAATGCCCCTCTAAGCTCTAATATTCTATTCTCTATGTTCTAGGGTCCCTTTCATTCTTGACATTATGTTTTATGTTACAAAGGCTCTCCTAGCTATGACAATCTATGAATGTAGCATTTGTCTAAGCTGCTTTCTGATAGGTAGGGGAGGCGAAGGGGAATGGTGATACTTCATTTCCTGGGTGTGTTGGGTTTCAGGAATCAAATCCCTAAAGGGTTGAAGCCATGTTCCTGACTGGAACCAAACAGGAAGCTGATTATAGGGGAGGAGGGAACTAGAGGGAGGGGGAATCTCCCCTTCCTACCCTCCACCTTCTCCAGGGGGTTCCACATCATCAGTGTGCTCTCCCTCCCTCTCCCCCAAATCAGGCTGCATTTGTAAAATGAAATCAATATTGACACGGCCAGGATGGTATTCAATTTGTCCTGATCACTGGGCTGCGGTGAGTTCTGACAGGGCGCGGTGTAAAACATACGCTCAGGATGTAATTTCTACTGTCAACATGATGTACAGTAGGCCTCTGCCAGCGCCCTGTGTAGGGGGAGGGGGTAGGGGGCAGTCAGGCGAGAGAAGCGCAGCCGGAGGGGCAGGCACCGGTTTGGCACTGGGGGGTTGAAGGCTGGGGCCAGTAACCACTGGCCAGGATAAGGTGGATTCCAAGCAGGACAGGAGGGTAGGGATTGGTCTGTTCATACAGGGTGGGTTTGCACTCTCAGAAGAGATGGGGATGGCCTGAAGTATGATCCTGGGTGGGGGTACCATTTCTGGGGAGAGTCATATGGGGAACACTCCATGTCTCCTGGAGATGTAAAGAGTCCAAGTAGAGTAGAGGAGAGTATTCAAGGGGCACAGGGAGTCTCTAGGGAGACACGTGGACCCTGGTCCATCACTACTGATCGTCAGACTGCGACACATAACTCTGTATCCCTCCCTTCCTTTTATCTCTTGGAAAATCTTGGGGAAATTAAATTAAATACTCATCAGAGACAGTCTAAGCCATGGATGTGGGGGAGATGGCTGATCCTACACGTTGCCAGAATGGAGGGGGGCATTAGGGCTCATGTGCATGAGTCTCATTCTTATTTTAACGCCCATTGGTGAAGGCTCTGCTTCTCTCCCATCTCCTGTTTCTTAGTCCCGCTCACAAATAATTTCATCATTCATAGGGGAACTAGAAATCATCTACTTCAACCCTCTCATTTTCCAGATGAGAAAAATGAGGTCAAAAGAGTTTAAGTGACTGGCCTAAGGTCATGTAGGTAGTAAATAGCAAAAGTGAAGTTCAATTTGGGAGCCTCTAACTCCAAGTTCAGAGTCTAGTTAAAGTGCTCTCCCATCATAGCCACGGATTTGCACAATCATTTAACACCCCACCCCCGACCCCAATAGGAACTGCTGACACATGATCAAACGTGCATGACTCAGTGACTCTGGACACATTTGTTTCTTGGTTATTTATAGTGCTGTAAGGCCTCTGTAAAATAGAACAAGGCTCATCAATAACTGGAGAGCACAGACCATGCTCGGCCTCTGACCCCATAGCCCCCGGGCTATTCTGGGACACAGTGAATTATCCAGGGCTATGTGTACCCAGAGCATTAAAAGCTGTCAGGAAAAAACTTGGACTTGCTCTGAAATCCTTGTTCATTCTCCACTTTTTCATTTCAACCTACAGTGAAGATTAACATTATTACTTCCATTGAAACTGGAAATGTTTGGAAGTCAGGAGGTATTATCAAATAGAAATAACATCACTCAAAGGAGTTAGGTATTTTTTGGAAAGTCTATTAAACCCAGACACTATCAGTGCTGCCATGAGTAACATTGTTTTTCATATATATATGAGTATATGTGTAAATCCATACATGTTTCTGAAGGAAACTTCATAGATAAAAATAGGGAGCAATGTCTATCTAGACTGCTATGTTTCTATGGGACCAGCATAGAGGTAACACTTTCTGTGTAACAGTTTTATAGCTAATATGTTTCTTTTAGATAAGAAAAAGGGTAACTATATTTCTACTGAACCATATATGGGTAACAATTTTTTTTTAGGTCATACATAAATAATATCTATGTGGAACAGTGCACTCAGCCAAAAGGTGTTTATTCACTATGGTACTATGTGCCAGGCATCAAGCTAAGCCCTGAGAATACAAAGAAAAAAATCCCTGCTCACAAAAAGTAGAGTCAATACATAATTATTTAGGTACATACAAGCGATATCCAGAATTTGTTTGTTGAGTTTTTTTCAGTTCTTTGACTCTCCGTGACCCCATTTGGAGTTTTCTTGGCAAGATATTGGAGTGGTTCACCATTTCCTTCTTCATTTTACACATGAGGAAACTGAGGCAATCAGGGTTAAGGTACACAATTATTAAGTATCTGAGGTCAGATTTGAACATAGGTCCTCCAGGCTCCAGATCCAGCGTTCTATCTCCTCCACTACCTAACTGCCCCTAGATGATAGTAATTTGAAAGCAGATGACATTGGCAGCTAGAGAGAGGAGGATAATGTCTGGAAAGGTATCTTGTAGAAGGGAGGATTTGAGTTGGGTTTAAGGAAACCAGGGGAACTAAGAACTGAGGGGACAGAGCATGCCATGCACAGGGGTACAAAGATGTGGAGAAGAAAGCTGGAGTGTTATGTTAAAGGAACTCCAACTTGATCAGTATTGTGGGATCATAGAGTTTATGGAGAAGCTTAAAGTATAAGGAGACTGGAAAGGTAGAAAGGGGGCAAAATTATAAAGCACTTTCAATGCCAAACAGAAGAATTTGTGTATGATCCCAGAGGTAACAGGGAGTCATTGAAGGTCTTTGAATGGGGTATATGGTGGTGGTAGGGAGAAGGATGACATGATTAGACCTATTATTTAGAAAAAATCATTTTGACAGTTGAGTGGAAGATGGAGTACAGAAAGATAAAGCAAGGAGAACAATTGCAAAAGAGCAGGACAGAACCAATGAGTACTTGAACTAGGGTGCTGCTTATGTAAGTAGAGAGAAGAGAAAAGATATTACAAACAGATATTGTAAAAGAGGACAATTATGTAACAGATATTGTGAAGACAGAAACAACAAGATTCAGCAAAGGATTGAATGAATGAGAGTAAGGCATTGAGATGACATTGAGTTGGGAGCTTGGGTAGCTAGGAGGATGTTGGCATCCTTGGCAGTAATAGAAAAGTTTGGAAGTGGGGTAGAGTTAGATAATGGGTTTTATTTTGGACATGTTGGAAACTTGTCCTGTGGAATATCTAATTCAAAATATCCAAAAGAAAGCTGAAGATGTATGACTGTAGTTCAGCAAAAAGAGATGATGGCTGGATATATAGACTTAGGAATCAGCTATATAGAGAACATAATTGTGAACCCCTAGGAACTGATGACATCAAGTGAGATAGATTGATAGGTAGACAGATAGATGGATAAATGGATAGATAAATAAATAAATAGTATAGAGGCTCTAAGAGTCTTGGGAGACATTCACTTGGACATAATTTAGATGAAGAACCACAAAGGTGACTGAAAAGGAGTGATTGTACAAATGGGAGAATCAGGAGAGAACCATGTTGTGAAACCCATGAAAAGAGAGATGATCAACAGTGTCAAGTGCTGCAGGGAGGTTAAGGAGAATTAGGTTTGAGAAAAGGCTACTGGAATTCCAATTTGGCATAAATGGAACACATTTGCCCTATGGAAAAGGAAAAAAGATTTCCTTTCCCTCCTCTTTCCTTCTGTAGGATAAACCTGAACTGGTGTTATCAAAGAAGGAACGGAGATGTGGATAGAGGTGGTGTGTGTGTGTGTGCGTGTGTGTGTGTGTGTGTGTGTGTGTTTTGCTGAGTAAGAAGCTGTAGGGACTTGGACCTCAGATTCGGAAGCTCATTTAAAGGTTCTGAACTCATTTAAAAGAGTTTTCCTGCTAGTAACAGTGGGGAAAACTGAAGGGAGGGAAACAGAAGGCTCTCTCCTCTGTTAAGTCTTCTACCCCCTATTCCTTTCAAATTCTTACACATAAACCTGTTACAATTATAACTAGTACTGATCAAATGGGCTTGGGCTCACAGTCCTTATATGGCAGGGACATATTTACTTAATACTTCCTCATGATAACTGCCACTGTCTCTTACTTTGAGGTACTCTATAGGCCCAAAATGCAATTCTCCCTGAGGGATTTTGTATTTCTCTAATGTGGTTATCATATAATATTTTATGTCATCTGAATGTGCCATAGCATAGTCATATGACTCTATGAGACTACAGATGAATTTTTAAGCAGCATTTATGTAATGTTTCCTCTGTGCCTGGAATTGTGTTCATTATTGGAAATACAAATGCAAAAGTGAGCTTACCCTCAAAAAGCTTACATATACATACCACAGGGAAAGACAGCACATTGAGAAGAGTAGAGATCTGGCAGCAGACCAATGATTGAAGCAATCACTTTCCAGAAGCAATAGTAGTATTGATCTGATTACTTAGCCAACAGCAAGAGGTGAAAAGTGGATAGAGACCTTATCTAAATTTCCCATCTTATCTATTGCTTCACACACAGTAGGTACTTAATGAATATTGCATTGTACTGAATTAGATAGGGGAACTCCATGTGAGTGTTAATGGTGTACCTCATTTTTACAGTCAAAGGTTCTGATAAAGGCCTCATTTCCAAAATATATAGAGAATTAACTCTAATTTATAAAAAATCAAGCCATTCTCCAATTGAAAAATGGTCAAAGGATATGAACAGACAATTCTCAGATGAAGAAATTGAAACTATTTCTAGTCATATGAAAAGATGCTCCAAGTCATTATTAATCAGAGAAATGCAAATTAAGACAACTCTAAGATACTACTACACACCTGTCAGATTGGCTAAGATGACAGGAAAAATAATGATGATTGTTGAGGGGATGTGGAAAACTGGGACATTGATTCATTGTTGGTGGAGTTGTGAACGAATCCAACCATTTTGAGAGTAGTTTGATCTATGCTCAAAAAGTTATCAAACTGTGCATACCCTTTGATCCAGCAGTGTTACTACTGGGATTATATCCCAAAGACATTATAAAGAAGGGAAAGGGACCTGTATGTGCACGAATGTTTGTGGCAGCCCTTTTGTAGTGGCTAGAAACTGGAAACTGAATGGATGTCCATCAGTTGGAGAATGGCTGAATAAATTGTGGTATATGAAAATTATGGAATATTACTGTTCTGTAAGAAATGACCAACAGGATGATTTCAGAAAGGCCTGGAGAGACTTACACTGAACTGATGCTGAGTGAAATGAGCAGGACCAGGAGATCATTCTATACTTCAACAAAATACTAGATGATGACCAGTTCTGATGGATCAGGCCATCCTCAGCAACGAGATCAACCAAATCATTTCTAATGGAGCAGTAATGAACTGAACTAGCTATACCCAGAAAAGAACTCTGGGAGATGACTAAAACCATTACATTGAATTCCTAATCCCTATATTTATGCACACCTGCATTTTTGATTTCCTTCACAAGCTAATTGTACAATAATTCAGAGTCTGATTCTTTTGTACAGCAAAATAATGCTTTGGTCATGTATACTTATTGTGTATCTAAGTTATATTTTAATATATTTAACATCTACTGGTCATCCTGCCATTTAGGAGGGGGGGGGGTAAGAGGTGAAAATTGAACAAGAGGTTTGGCTATTGTTAATGCTGTAAAGTTACCCATGTATATATCCTGTAAATAAAAGGCTATTAAATTAAAAAAAAATGGTGTACCTCAGATCACAAAAGCCAGGAGTGTTATCTATTTAAATCTGAATTCATCTATATAGTAGTGGAAAAACTGGACCCTGCTTATCCTGGGCATTTAGTCACTGGGGTTTTGGGGGTGAAATTCTATTTACCATACCCTCCAAATGGCCCTGAAAGATCAGCACAGCAGGAGTAAGATAGGGTTAAGTGGTAGGACAGTAAGCTCATGCCCACAGAGAGCTCTCAGAGGATCTTGGTCTGAGTAATAAATGAGAGCCCTGAAGCAGCTGAGCCATGGCAACTATGCCAGGCAAGAGTAATGCTGAAAGGGAATTGGGAACTTAGGAAAGGACATGCAGTGTGCAATAATGTCTGCCCTCAGGAAAGGAAAGAGCAGGCCAAAGCTGGAGAAACAGTGCTGGGTGCATAGTAGGCACTCAATCAATGTGGGGTGAGCTAAATAGAACTGAGCTCAAAATAGTAAGTCAGCAGACAAGGTGGGGTATTCATTGGAGAGGAAAGGAGAAAAGTTGCTTAAGAAGGCCCAGAAAATCCAGCAGTTAGCAATTCATTATTGAATACCTACTGGGTGTCCAGTCCTATTTGAGCTTCTACTCAGCTTTCAAAAGTAGCAAGATGTAGTAAAGACAACTCTAGAAGGGAAACATCCAATTTCATCTGAATACTTACTAGATACCTGACAATGGACAAGTCACTCATTTACTTCGCTTATAAAATGAGGATAAAAACACTTGTAGAGCTCCCCCTCAAATGGTTGCCCTAAGCCTCAGATATGATACTAATTTCAATCACCTTCTGAATCAGGAGGTAGTGGGCAGAATGCTGAATCTGATGCTTAGAAGATATTAATTCAAATCCCAGCTCTACCACTCATTAAAAATCATTTGCCTTTTTTAGGCCTCAGTTTCCTTATCTGTAAAATAATAAGCTTGAACTAAACCATCTCTGAAGTCCCTTCCAGTTCTAAATTTATGATATTATAAATCTTAAAGCACTATATAAATGTCAGCTATTATTACTGTGTACACAGCCTTATGCTATTGCTTACTGACAGATTGCATGGTCCTGCATTTGTCGATCAAATGCTTACTGTGTGCCTTGCTCTGTGCTAGTCTTTACTGAATTCTATTTGATAAGAATTTATTCAGAATCTAGTATGAGGTAGGTTCTGGGGATAGAAAGCCAAGCCAAAAAGCAGTCCTTGACTTCAAGAAGCATGTCTTCTCCTAAAGGGTAGAGTCTTTGAACAGGTAAATAAATACAAGATCATTTGAGGAAGGGGAGAATGTTAGCAGCTAGGTGACTATGGAAAGACTTCCCATGGGCTTATTCATTGATCTTTAAAGAAAGCAAGGAGCACCAAGAGATAAGGAGAGAGAACATTGCAAGTATATGCGATAGCTAGTGCAACACACAATACTAAGATTGGAAAATGATGAGAAGGCCTATGGAAGAAAAGTGAGGACTTTGAAGGAGGACTAAATGCCAAGGTTAGAAGTTTATATTTTTTTTTTGCTAGAGGCAAAAGAGAGCTCTTGAAGATTCCTGAGCAGGGGATGACTGTGCTTTAGGGATAATTCTTTTGACAGACATGTGGAAGATGAACTAAAGAGAGCAAACTGGAAGCAGGGAGACCAATTAGGAGGCTCCTGGGATTCTGACCCTGTACTCATCTCTACTAGCCCTGTATGAGTTCTTGTTGACAATCTGGTTCTTTGAGCACTAAAATTCTACACATGTTAGGAGACCATCGGCCTATATGTTATGTACCCAAGTAGTGGTAGAGACACATAGCTCAAAGGAAGAGATCTTCATGGGCTGGGAGGGTCAGGAATATTTCCTAGAGAAAGTGGAACCTGATCTGAACTTTGAATAAAGAAAGTAAGATGAAGGATTCTGGATTTGAAGATAGGGAAAGCATTCCAGGCAAGGGAAATAGCAGTGACCATTGAGCCTGAAGAACAATCAGGAATTCAACTGAAGTTGCTGCTCTAAGTTTGATAAAAGAATATAATAGAAAGTGACATGGTCTTAGCAGGAAAGAAATAAGGTTCAAATAGGACTTCTGAACTTTGGACTGCACTTCAGTTTCCTATTCTGTAAAATGAGGAGATTGGACTAGATGGCCTTCTGAATTTTAAGACTATGATTTCGTGTTGTGTATTCTCTTTACTAGAAGAGATGCATCGAATGCATCTCTCCAGCAGAGAACCCTTCATCCTCAGGCCTTAAGTAGTACTTTGCTCTAAGCATCTAATGTATTAACTCTAGAATGTTGTAGATTATAGTTTTCTATGTTTGTGCCCTATTCTGCTACTACTGTGAATTCTCCATGAGGGAAAGGGCTGAACCTTATCTGAATGTTGGGTCTCCTATACCAAGTGATCTGTACAGAAATAATATTTAAGAAATGCTGCTTGTTGGATGAAAGAGAGAAATTTTAGAACAGAGTGCCTGAGCTGAAAGGGACATGATAAATTTCAAGTGGTCCATGAAATTGGATGGGAAAAAATAACATCTTTATTTTCATGAATCTCTTAACTCAAATTTGGCATTTTCTTCAATTTTGAATTTTAAAAAATTTATTTTGAAAAGAAGTCCATAGACTTCACTAGACTGTCAAAGAGGTCTCTGATTCAAAAAGGGTAAAAATCCCTAATCCAGTCCTACTCTTTCATTGTATAGATGAGAAAACTAAGTCCCAGGGAAGGAAATTAATTTACTTAAGATCTCACTAATAACTCCATGGCAGGGCTGGAGCTAAGTACTATTGACTCTCAGTCTTGTGTCTCTCAGAGCTCCAGGATGCTTCTCATTCGGCATCCAAGTTCAACATTGGGAAGTGGAGGAAAAGCTATTTGCAGGGCTTCCCTGGTTTGGAATTCAGGATCAGATAATAGTATGAGGTCAGAGAGGTGGCAGACAGGTGTACTTAATTATTGACAATTAAGCAACTGTTTATGTGTCCAGATTTTTCTGGAGACCCACCCCAAAAGCCACTGGAAGCTGGAAGGGAATGGAGCTATTCTCTTTCCTTTTGGGCCACTGGAAATGACAGGGGCAGTTTCTGACACCATCTGGCTATGTAGAAGATAAATGGACCAAAGAGCAATTTTTCATCCCAATTCTTTTGCTTATTAGCTGAACAACTTTCCAAGACTATAAGTGGCTAGTGGATAGAGTCTTGATATCAGCCAAGTCACTTAGCATCTCTGGGCCTCAGTTTCCTCCTCTGTAAAATGAACTCATTGGACTAGATGATTTCTAAGGTCCTTCCCAGCTCCCAGATACTGAGTCTAGTCTCCTTAGCTATAAAATGGAGGTAGTAATATTTCCTATCTCTAAGAGATATGTTAAGGAAAGTACTTGGTAGACCCTGTGGTGCTATAGAAACCTAAGCTGTTATAAGAGGAAGGAGTGGGGTTAGAGATGGTCCCTTAACCGAGCTAGAGCCTGCTGTTGAGAAGAAATCTTTAGCTGTGGTAAGGATGTTGGTGTGAGGAAGCAGCTGTTGCCTGGGGGCCTCTCTGGGCCCATGTCCGGCCAGAGGGATTAAATCGGCTGCTTATGAGCCCTGACGGAAAGTCTATAAACAAAGGAGGGTGATGAATGACCCACTCGCCTGTCGGAGGAGCTGCCAGTGGGGGTTGCAGGGTCGGCACCAGGGCCAAGCTGATTTAATGTCAGTGAGGGCTGTACTTATGTAGTGTCTCTCATGCACAAAGCTTTATTAAAGTCGTCATTACTGCCCCAGAGAGGGAGGGACCAGCCCATTAATAACACCCAGAGACAGATCTGCCAAAGCTGGCCCTGTCACCAAACACATGCACATGTGTTTGGCACTGTCACTAAGGCAGCTGTGCAACCTTTCTCAAGTTCCTTTCCTTCTCTGGGTCCCAGGTTCTTTATCTGCCAAAATGAGGGAATTAAATGTCTAAGATTCAACATTCTATCCAGTGTTGATACCATATGTCCAAAAGCTGCTATATTCTGGGATATGCACACATACATGGGCACCCACAGTTCATAGCAGGTAAGAAGAGAAATTTACATAGCTGGGAAATTCAGCCTATTCTGTTCAGGATCTCCCTTTGTGCCATTTAGCACCTTGGGACCTCAGGCATCCTCTTTTGTAAAATGAAGATGCTGGGATGGTTGGTGTCTGAGGTCCCTTCTAGCTCTGATATTCTGTGTTCCATGAGTCATTTGTTTAAGTTGAAAAGTAGGGGAGGGAAAGTTCCAGTCTTCCTAACATCTTTTGGAAGGATTTACAGGACCTTTTGTTCATACCCAAGTAGCTCCTCATATTTATAAACCTAGAATCTACAAGAAATGAGTCTGGGCTTTAAAGAGATCATACTTCAAACCAGCTAGATTGTGAGTTAAAATGGACAGATCACCTCCCCTCTCATTTAGGGAAGGAGTAATGGGAGTGGGAATAGGGACAGACAAAGGGGCTGAGGAAGAATTGCAGATTTCTAGAGTTGGAAGAGATCATAGAAAAATAGATTTTTTTAAATGGAAGGGATTTGAGAATACATTTGGTGGGGTTCAATGATTCCTACTTTTGACCAGCCATGGAGTTTCTCCATAGAGGACAGACTCTGGGGATTGTTAATGAAACTGGTATAGTTGATGGAAGGAGGTGTTCCTGTCTCCTCTCCATTATTGCTTCCTCTTTGTTATTTCTTACTTCTCATGGGAGGAGGTTTCAAGCCACCTTCCAGTCCTTTCTTCCTCACAATATCTCCCTGCTGAGCAGTGATGGAGCTTGGAACTACCTGATAGAACCAAGGGAGCTATCTTAGGTCTGCTAGCCATTCCTCAGAGAGTCATAACCTTCCCAAAATGAAGTCTTATGTGTCAGAGACTCTTCCTTGTCTATAATTCCAGTCTTATTTCAACTGGGACCTGAATGTGGGGAATAAAACCTTGATCTAAATATGGTTGCCAAGCCTTAGATACCAGCTGGTCTAGGGTTGATTTATAGACATACTTCTTCCTCAGTTTCCCAGTCAAGTCCTCTTAAATCTTTATTAATCCTCTTAAATAAAGATTCCTTTTTGAATCCTTACCATTCAAACCCCATAAATGTCAGAGTTACTGGATGGATCTGCTTAGTTCAGAGAGAGGAGGAAAGAATGCATTTCAGGAGACTATGTCTTTATAGATAAAGCATAGAAGTCTCACTATCACTTGATATCTTTCAAGGCTAAAATTAGTGGTACTTCAGATGTTATGTCCTTGAAATACTTTTTTCATTCATTCATTCTACCCAAAACAATTGTTCTGTTCTAAGGTCCCTCCAGATTCTGATAATTCATATAACTATATAATTTGGTCTAGGCCAAATTAGACCAAAGTTACATTTTAGGTGGAGAATAAAAGTTACTTCAGAGATGACTGATGGGTTAGGGTAAAAGAGGCCTTAGGTTCTTCTCTTCTGGAGAAGCAGGGACATCTTTACTTTGAGGTTCATAAGGTCCAGCCTCAACTTTAAGAGATGAACATAGTATAGAGAATATTTGAGATGGAATCACCTGAGAGACCAATCAGATCAACCTCCTTTTCTCCTCTTTTCTGCTTTTTTCTTTCTTTTTTTTTTTTAAACAAAGGAGAAATCTAAGGCTCTTGAATGGTCCAGGCTCAATAAGAAGTTAGTGACAGAACTATGATGAGAATCCAGGTCTCCTGAATTTTAGATGAAGCAACTATACCAAGCTAATGGAAAGGCCCCTTTGGGATGAATGTTGGGAAAGAGTGCTTGTGTGAAGGTGTGTCCATCAGGGGACTGGGGAGGAGGGCTGGTAGAAAAAGGGGACTGGCAGGAAGAGGAATCATAGACTTTACATCTGGAAGAAACTTTGGAAATCATTTAATCGATCCTGAGGGATGACAGAACTTACTCAAATGCACATAGACAGTAAATGTGCAAGAACAAGGATAGAGAGCACCTCAAAGGGAAAGAGCAGTCAATGTCCCCTCTCAAAGTTGCCACTGATATCTCTCTCTTTCCTCCAGGTTTCTGGAGTGGACCATCCAGG